>NC_062551.1:161998081-162298081 GCF_016906955.1 Phacochoerus africanus
TCAAGGCTGAATTTCAGGTATACAAATTTAGGTATATGCTTGGCTTGCCGTCACACCAAGGACATAGCCCTTCTGGTATCTCAAACAGTACTGAGTATTTACCAAGGTTTTCTAACTTGGTGAACCTCAACTTCAAACTCTTTTTTTTTTTTTTGCAGTACTGTGAGACTCTGTTTAAATTTCCACTTGGCGTTTTACCTTCCTTGATGCTGGTTCCTACTTGGTTTTATTAGCATTTCACCCTGCATATGAGCAGCTTAGAATTTTGTTTTGCAAATGACTTGAAGGGAAATTGCACACAGAATTTAGGTCTCACTTTTCTATGGGTTCTTTAATTCCCAACTGTCTTGGCAGCCCTGAAAGCCAGTTTTTATTTTGCCAAGCTCAGATTTACCAGATTCAGTAAATGCTCTCTGTTGGATCTAGAATTCACATAAATTTTGGCCTGATAATTCCATAATATTTTGTTAGTTCTCCCATAGTTTTAAGAGCATTTAAAGTTGTTCATGTAGCATCAGTCCAGATACCTATATTGTACTATCTCTCTCATGTCTTTTTCAGTACCATACCCATATTCCTTTTCTGAAACTAGTCTACCCATGCCCATGTAAGGGAAACACAAAATCTTATCATTTGAGTTACCACAATGTAAAGTTTAAAAAGAATGGACTTTAGAGCTAGACAAATCCAGACTTGAGTTTTATTCATTTTGTTTTTGCTATATAGATATACATCTAAGAAAGAATATTAAACAGGCTGATCCATTTTCGACATTTAATTGATAACACCTTCAAGATCCTGTCCATTCCCATCTGTCTCACATCTGGGCAAGCTGATTTAGAAAGCAAGGGTGTTACCTCCTTTAGCACCTGAATGAAGGTCAAACTACAAAAGCCCTTATTCATGCCCCTGGTCCTTAGCCCAGCCCAGTACAAAAGCCCAAGCAAGCCTCCTTTCCTGCTCTCTCAAGTCATTTTCAGACCATTTTGGGAGACTCTATCTTTGCCATAAATCCTCATTATTTGGGTAATAAACTCTTATGTATCCTCTTCATGTATGTGTGGCATAATTCTTAGCATCTGAACCAAATTTGGAGTGGGAGAGTCTATTCCATCTCTGAACGGTGACCAAACAGGAAGTTACTTGAACTTTTAGTTTTATTCATATTCCTTTCATAGCCTGTTAAATGAAAAATAATATTTACCTGTAAGGTTTTTTCTAAGGATTAGAAATAACATGCAATATAAAGTGCTTAATCATTTCTTAGGAACTTAGCAGTGTTCAACAAATTATATATGAAATAATAATTTTAAGCCAACCTAAACATAGAATTTCTTGCACTCTATTGCCTGACCTTTTAATATATTATATTTCTTCATAGTTCTTATTACTACCTGATACTGCATTATACATTTATACCTTTATTTATTTACCTGTGTGTTTTTTTTTCTTCCTCACTAAAATATAAGGCAGGAACTATATAGGCCTTGTTTATTTGTGTATTCCCATCACATAAAATTGTTTTTGGTACATAGGTAGAGTGCAGTATGTTTCTTGAAAACATAAAGGAATAAATCAGAGTTCCCTTGTGGCACAGTGGGTTAAGGATCCACCATTGTCATTGCTATTGCTTGAGTTACTGCTGTGATGCAGGTTCAGGCCCTGGCCTGAGAACTTATGCATGCTGTGGATGCAGCCAAATTATATAATAAATTATATATTATACCACATATATATATGGTATAAAGTAATGCAGCCAAATGTTATACACACACACACACACACACGGTATAAAGTAATGAATCAATCAGAGATAGATAGAATCTAGATATATAGAATCTAGAGACTCCCTTTTCACTCTTGACCTGATTTAACTGTGATGCTGTGTCCAGAGTCCTCAGTCCATGACTCTGGACCCTAATCAGTTATCTCTATTGTAGAAATGGGAAAATAGAGGATCAGAGATAGGAAGTAATCTTTCCAGAGTCAAATAACAAGTCTGTGGCATCAACCAGGAAGAAAAGACAGGTCTCCTCTCTTTCAGTCCAACCTTTTGCCCATTCAGCCCCCTCCCATTCTCCAGCCAAAGATAGGCATTTTCCCATAGTGCTTTCTCTGTTAGTTTCCAAAATCCACTGAACAGTGTTCAATAAAGCAAACACTACTTTTTAGCACAAGTCAACCTTTTCCTAATTGATTTTTCTTATTTTTCAATAGATTTGTAATTGTCAATTTACTTACTGATTTGAAGGCAGCACCTGGGTTTCTCATTCAAACCCTTGGAGTAATTTAACTCTACCTTGTAAGACAGGTCCCTATGCTTGTATTATTCTCTCTTGGCATTGTCTTTTCAATCAATCAGTCATGAAAAATTCATGCCTAAGGTAAAGCCCTAGTGAAACATTGAGAAACACAGTGATTATCTTTAAACAAAGGGGAGATCTTAGTGTTCGCTGAAATTCATTGGAGTGAGCAGCCTTTAATAAGGAAATGTTTTATCTGCTGTTTGCAATCTGCAAGATGCTCCACTTTTTCCATTTAAAATTGATCTCTTCCAATTCTTAGGTTTCCAAAACTGCTATAAGGTAAGCTCCATAAATGTGGATTCTAATATTTTGAAGTTTGTAAAAGCTAAACCTGAGCCTTTCATGAGTGATGGAAAATATGTCAGCTGAACATAGCAGGGGGATGGTGTAAATACAATTAGAATAATATTGTGTCAACTTTGAAAAACATGTTTATTTCATGTTGCAATTATAAAATATTTTGGTTTGCTTATTTGATTGTCCTGTAATTGTGGAGAGTGATTTATTACTTCTTCAAATGGAATGAAACCTACCTGTGGCCCCAGACTAAACCCTTATATTGGTTCTAGCTGGACCTCAACCATAAAATGGAATGCGGACCTGGGTACAGCCTTCATAGCATCTGGAGACTATACCTACCTAGACCTCTCTTTAATAGTTCATGAGCATTTGCCATTGGCCTCATGGGAACTGATTGAGAGAATTTGTGTGGCTTAATATAAACCTTCCTCTTGGTGGGAAACACCCTTAAGCACCTGCTGTGGTAGCAGTTAGTGGTTTCATCTCTGCCCTCCAAAGCATTACCATGAAGTGTGTTATGGAACAGTGATTACATGATTTCTAGGTGCTTTGGGAAAAGGAAATACCCTTTCTAAGCATGTGCTGCACCCAATATCTCCTTCTCTGTCTCTCTGAATTACTGCTCTACAGTTGGCTCTCCATCAAGAGCATTTTATAAAAGTTCTTTGTCTTCAGAGTCAAACTGAAAGCATGGGTCTTTCTAGTATTGCGTTTTATTTTGAAACATGATTCTGCATGGGAAGAGAGACGTTTGCTACTTTGTTTGCCTAGACTATCCAGAACTGAGAGAGGGATGCAGTATCTTTTATTATATAGAGCTCTAGCTTTTTAGTGAGATTAGCCTGATTTTGAATCCTTGTGCTGCCACTTGTCAGAACTGTGCCCGTGGGCAAGTTATTTAATATCTGTAAGAACTTCAGTTCCCTCATCTGTAGAATGGGAATATTAAGACCTCACAGTTATTGCTAGGATTGTTAAATAGGATTTTGCACCTGATATATGACAAGTCTGTAATAAAAATAAAATCATAGAAACCTATATCTTGGATCTGAAAGAACCCTTAGAAGAGTATTTCCTTCACCTCTCTGGTTGAAGATTGAGCCTTCAGACAGGTAAAGTATTATTGTTATGATTTTATGCTTGGATTAACAGAGGTAACATAAAACACACTGAAGTTTACAAAGATAGTAAGTTATATAGGCAAGATTTGAATTCAGGTTTCTGCCTCCTAAGAGCATAATCTTATCTAAACTTCTCATTTTAGAGTAAGTCAAGAGAAAGAAACTGACATTGCTTTATAACATAACCATGTCACCACCCATGAACCCAGCCAAAATGTGAAATTCTCAAGGGCAGGAAATGATTTTTTTCCTACTACCTGAAGTTTGAGAATAAAAATCTAGAGAAAAATCAATCAAAAATACATATTAGTATAATTAAGTTTAAATAGTATTTTAAAAATAAGTAGACAATATTAAAAGAATAGATTTGTATCAAATTACACAATAGTGAGGAAAAAGTCAATTTAACACAAATAGTGACTATGAACTACAATGTGAAGTAAATGACTTTTTACTTTTTATTTTCCATTCTTTTAAAACTTTTTGCAGGTGTATTGACATACATTTTACATATGACATAGTATAAGTTAAATATGTGCAAGGGACTAATTTGATGCACTTATGTATTGCAAAATGATTATCACCGTAGTGTTAGCTAACACCTCCGTTGTCACACAATTATTTTTTGTAGTGAGGACATTTAATATTTACTCTCTCAACAACTCTCAAGTACATAATACAAATATTATTAACTATAATTACCATGCTGTACATTAGATCCTCCCAAAATTATTCATCTTGCAGGTGGAGGTTTTATTCTTTAACTAACATCTCCCTTTTCCTCCACAGCCTCAGCCTCTGGTAACCACCATTCTGGTCTCTGGCTTTTTAGATTCCACATATAAATGATTTCTTTCCCTTCTTTTTAATGTTTCTTTTCTTTTGCTCTATCTCTCTTGGTTTTTTTCTTTTCTGTGTTTCAAATAGTTTGGATTACTGAAGCATTACACAGTATATAATTTGGCTATTGGTAAATTACAAAGCACTCGAAAATTTAGAAGGCTTAAAAGAACAAGCATTTATTAATACTTATGGGTCAGCTGGGTGGTTCTTCTGTGTTGGTGGTCAACTCTGGATCAGATTTTGTCTAGGTTCTCTCTGATTTGGGCTAGGTTCTTTCATGTGTTTGCAAGTCAGCTAGCTATAAGGTGGTCTCTGATGGCTTAAACTGGAACAGCTGGGCTCTCTTCATTGTGGTCTCATCCTCTGTCAGCCTACTCTTGATGTGATCACATGGTTGTATGATTTCAAGAAAGATGTGGAAGTAGGCAAGGCTTCTTGAGATCTTGGCTCAGAACCGGTATAGTGTTACTGCCACCAATTTCTACTGACCAGAGCCGTTATGGGTCAGCCCACATTCAAGAGGTTCACGTTTTAATGGGAGGAGCAGCAAAATTGTAGTTCAGTGTATACTGAGGGGAAAGAATTGTGGGAAAATGCCACAATCAATCTACTACATATGGTTTTCGTGCATTATAAGAAATAGACAACATTAAGGATCTCATGGAAGAGAAGTGTGCTGACATTAAATGAGGTAACCTAGGAATCAGAATCACTCCTCATATTATAATAAAATGATAATATAAGCAAATAGCGTACAAACCTAATAGAGATGAGAGATGGGTAGCACTGTGGGACCACCTAGGAAGGTTTTAAGTTCACCCTAAGAGAGATACAGAAAGAACAAAAAAAGAGAAATTTTTAGTTTTGTCTAAATATGGAAACCTATGCATTCCTGTTTGAGAATTTCAGAGACCCTGAAGAAAACCTGTGGCTTCTTCCCCCTTACCTTATGACTAACCCATTTAATAAATCAAATTTGTGTATATACCTGTTGCCCCACATGTCTTATAAACTCTGTGGTATCTCTTGGCAAAGGAAACATAGAGTGGGTCTATGTAGACATTCATTCTCTTGGTGCATTATAGGTTGGCCTAGGATTGGAGCCATCTAGAATTGGAGCCAGAAATCTATTCATTCTCCTTTACCTTTATACCATCCTGGGAGAAGGACAAGAAATCAGTATTGGGGTGCTCTTTTCAAAACATAGATCTGAACCTTTCACACCGATACTTAAAACTCCTCAGTAACCCTTCCATGTTGCTTAAGGTGGCCCATGTGCCTTTTAATGCCACCATCTCATTTCTTTGCTCTAGTCATGGGAAAGAACTTATGATTCCACAAACCACTCAAACTTTGTCCTTGCTTTCCCCCAAAAGGAATGGCTTCCACACTTTCCCTCCTGCCTGGCCGGTTCTTATTCATCAGTGAACACAGATTTCTTCCACTAGGAGGTTGGCTACAGATGCTGCTTAAGCATTTTGTGTGTGTGTGTGTGTGTGTGTGTGTGTGTGTGTGTGTTGCACATGTTTATTTTCCCCACTAGGTAGTTCCCTAAAGGCAAAGGCTGTTATTTATTTCTATAATCCCAGCACATAGCAGATGAGGAGTCCTGTAAATGTTTAGTAAAGGAAATGATTAAATGAATATTTCTTGAGTGTATGAATGAAATTTAGAACAAAAGTTTCTGTAGGAAATGCTGTCAGATTGAGGAAAAGAGAGGCATATTTTGTCTGTATGTTGGTGAATATTTATTCTGAGTTATAGGGAGAAGAAAGAGCTGCCCTGAAAGATCTTATTTTTCTTCTGTCATGTTGCTAATGCCCTTGTTTGATATGCTAAACTTCCCTTGATGGGAATGTTTTGCTCCATTTCTTTTCTACCCTTTTTGGCTGCCTTCTCACAAGCCTTCAGTGAAAAAGAAAAATCTTCTAATGTGCAACTTGCAAGCCATTTTTTTATTATCTCTATCAGACTGCAGTATGTGAAGATTTTGACAATTTCCAATTAACAAGACACAGGTGCATCTGATTAACAAACTTTGTCGGTTCTCTGTGACTCCTCAGCAACAACTTATAGTAGATAAGGATTCATTTTTCACGTTGTGATTATCTGTACGCCAGACTTCATGGTTTCCATACATCAGATCCAGGATTTCCTGGCACTTGGGTGGCAACCTGTAGATTCGTTATATGTATATACACACACACACACACACACACATATATATATACACATATATATATTCATATATACAGATATATAAACATTTATTTATATATATATTTATATATACAAATAATACACATGTGTATAGTCTTCTATTGTTTCCTGACACATTATCTTGGCAATTATATTTAATCCTATCAAAACCTTTACCAGGTAGGTATGATTGTCCTCATTGCAGATGAGAAAAACAACGCTCAGAAAGATGATAAAATACGGTCAAAGTAGTGCTGAGAGAGGTAGGCTTAGAACTCCAACATTTCTTTCTATAATGCTGGGAATCAGATGTGGCTCAGAGTAGGTAATATAAATTAAGCACTGAAAGGAAGTAGCTGATTGGCTGAAAAATAGAGAACTGGATTTTATTCCCAACTCAGCCCCACATTGCTACATAACCTTTAATGTGTCATAACACCAAGGCACGTTTTCACTGAACTCCTATGCAGTCCTGCCCAAGTCACACTTACCTGGCAACATGGTGTTACACAACTAAACATGCACTGGACAAATGCCAAAGCAGCTTTCTCTCACTGTGTTCTGTACCTCTCTGTCAAGTGGTTGTCACAAAAGGGGTTGCTGATATCACTCGTAGGAAAGCTATTTATGCCTAACTTAAAGGATCAAATTCTTTTTTTTTGTTTTTTGAGTTCCCATTGTAGCTTAGAGGTAATGAACCTGACTAGTGTCCAGTAATATGTGGGTTTGCTCCCTGGCCTTGCTCAGTGGGTTGAGGATCAAGTGTTGCTGTTAGCAGTAGTGTATGTAGGTTGCAGACATGACTTGGATTCTGCATTGCTATGGCTATGGTATAAGCTAGCAGCTACAGCTCTGATTCGACCCACAGCCTGGGAACTTCTAAATGGCACAGGTGTGGCCTTAAAAAAAGAAAGAAAGAAAGAAAAAATTATTAGTAGAATAAAACTAGGATGAATGATTTTGAATACAGTTCCCTGTGGTGAACAGTGGGACCAGTTGTTTATCCTATTTATAATTGTTTGCATCTCCTAATCCCAAACATTCAGTCTTTCCCTCCCTTTCCCCTCCTCCACCTTGGCAATTACAAGTCTGTTCTCTATGTCTGTGAATGTGTTTCTGTATTGTGATGTGCTATTTTTTTGGTCATATTGTAGATTTCACATATAAGTGATATCAAGTGGTATTTATCTTTCTCTTTCTGACTTACTTTGCTTAATATGATCATCTCTAGGTCCATCCATGTTGCTGCAAATGGCATTATTTCATTCTTTTTAATGTCTGAGTAATATTCCTATATACCACATCTTCTTTATCCATTCATCTGCCAATGGGCCTTTAGCTTGTTTCCATGTCTTGGCTATTATAAATAGGGCTGTTAATGAACATTGGGGTGCATGTATCTTTTTTGAATTATAATTTGCCTGAGTATATGCCCAGGAATGGGATTACTGTATCATATGGCAACTCTGTTTTTTGTTTTTAAGGAACTTCTATACTGTTTTCCACAGTGGTTGCACCAATTTATATTACCATCAAGAGTGTAAGAGGATTCCCTTGTCTTCACACCCTCTCAAGCGTCTGTTATTTGTAGACTTGTTAATGATGGCCATTTTGACTTGTGTGAGGTGGTATCTCACTGTAGTTTTGAATTGCATTTCTCTAAAAAATTAGAAATGATGAGCATCTCTAAACGTGCCTATTGGTCAATTATATGTCAACTTCAGAGAAATGTCTGTTTAGGTCATCTGCCCATTTTTTGATTGGGTTGTTTCTTTGTTTTTGCTGTTGTTGTTGTTATTGAATTGTATGAGCTGTTTGTATATTTTGGAGTTAATCCTTTGTCAGTTGCGTGGTTGCAAATATTTTCTCCTAGTCCATAGGTTGTCTTTTCATTTTGTTTATGATTTCCTTTACTGCACAAGAGCTTATAAATTTGATTAGGTCCAATTTGATTACTTTTGCTTTTATTTCTGTTGCCTTGTAAGACTGACCTGTGAGAACATTGGTATGATTTATGCCGACGAATGTTTATGCCTAGTTTCTCTTCTATGAGTTTTATGGCATCTTGTCTAATACTTAAGTCTTTAAGCCACATTATATCTCTTTAATGTTAAATCATCTTTCCATTCCTAGGGTCCATCTTACTTTGTTTTGCTGTACTATTTGTGTGTATGAATTTACTGCTAGGTTTGAATCAGTAATATTTTATTTAGAAAATTTCAATCAATGTTTATAGCCAACATAGGGCTATAATTTTCCATTCTCCAGTTGCCCTTGCTTGTTTTTGCTTCCAGTTTATAAGAGGCTCATAAAATGAGTTGGGTAGCTTTCCATCTTTTTCTTTTATTTCACTTGATTTTAATTTTTATGTAAATAAAATAATGTACATAAAAGTCAAATGCTACTAGAAAGGCCAAAAAGAATATAGCCCCAGTTTTGATTACTGCTTCCTGAAGCAAGAATCAGCAAACTTCTTCTGTAAAGAATAATTTAGGCTTTGTGAGCCAACAGGTCTCTGTCAAACTTCTTAACTCTATTGTCTTGTGGTAAAAGCTGGCATTTTTTTAATCAAAAACAGTCAGTAGGCAGAATTTGCTCCCCTGCTCTTAAAGCAGTCACTTCTATTTCTTTTCAATGTTTCTTCTGATACTACTTCCTGAATTTCTACAGAAAAATTCTATACTACTATTCTCTATTAATTTTAGTTTTAGGTGGTATTTATCAACTTTGCATTATGAAGATGATTTCATTCTTTAATAGTTATGCTATAAAATCCAAACACTTATCCTCCCTCCGTATTTATTTTTATTTTATTTTATTTTATTTTATTTTATTTTATTTTATTTTATTTTATTTTTTTAGGGCCACATCTGCAGCGTATGGAATCTCCCAGGCTAGGGGTTGAATCCAAGCTGCAGCTGCTGGACTACACTACAGCCACGGCAATGCTATATCCAAACCACATCTGTGACCTACACTACAGCTCCAGGCAATGCTGGATCCTTATCCCACGGAGTGGGGCCAGGGATCAAATCCATAGCCTCAGGTTCATTACCACTGAGCCACAGCAGGAACTCCTTCCTCCATATTTATGTTATTGTTTTGGTTAAATTGATATTCAGGCTTTCCTTTATTATGAATATGTAAATATTAATAAAGGTGAGTCGTATATATGATTAAGCTTTTCTCTCCTGCAACTACATACCCTGTCTTCCTCCTGCCTTCTGCTAATAGTTGCTTCTATTCCTGTTAAACTGGTTTTCAGTGCACCTAATGCAAATTGCCTGTTTATCCCAAGTTCTCCCCCAGACCCCACCATAACTTTGCTTGGCTGCTTTGGTCTCTGCTTCTACTGATGTATTTTATCATTAAGAGATGGGCATTAAATTTTGAAATAGATGTTCTAAATACATGTTTGGACCATGCTGATTTGTTTCATAGGCAAAGTCTCCCATATCTATATTTTGTAAATCTTTTATGTCTTATTAGGAGTTTGATTTCCTTCAGAAGAATTTTCTATAAACTCCTGACTATAAAGATAAGCCTGACTGAGTATCCTAGATTTTTGAATACAGAATTTCTGTGCTTCAACCACTTCAGAGAATGAGCCTCTAGTTTCCTGTCATGATGGACGAAGAGTCATATTGTAGATTTCACATATAAGTGATATCAAGTGGTATTTGTCTTTCTCTTTCTGACTTACTTTGCTTAATATGATCATCTCTAGGTCCATCCATGTTGCTGCAAATGGCATTATTTCATTCTTTTTAATGTCTGAGTAATATTCCTATATACCACATCTTCTTTATCCATTCATCTGCCAATGGGCCTTTAGCTTGTTTCCATGTCTTGGTGTGAGGAAAGGAATCTGAGGACTTAATTTCTCTTTTGGGGGGCTTCTTTAGGGTTGCATCTGTGGCATATGGAAGTTCCCAGGCTAGGGGTCAAAGTGGAGCTCTAGCCGCTGGCCTATGCCACATCCATAGCAAGTGGGATCCAAGCTGCGTCTGCAACCTGCACGGCAGTTCAGGGCAACACTGGATCCTTAACCCACTGAGCAAGGCCAGGGATTGAACCAGCATCCTCATGGATACTAGTTGGATTCATTACTGCAGAGCCACAATGGGAACTCCCTTAATTTCTCTTTATAAGGACTTTGGACCAAGCTCTACCTTGCACCCCAAGTGCTCCCAGAGTTTTGCAATTATGAGATTCCTTGGTATAATTTTTTTGTTTGTTTCTTAACTTTCTAATTTAAGTATTTGGCACTTTCTTTTTCAGTCTTTTTTTTCCTATTATGTACAAATAAGGCTCAAGTTTAATTTCCCTATGTGCTCTTTTTGTTGCATGACATAGTCTCTGGTAAGTAGTGCTGAATTAATCATCAAACTCTAAACATTTTCTAGTTTCCATCATTATTTCTTCTTTGATACATGAAAAATTATGAAAAATATATAAAAATTTCAAAATATCTAAGGGGATTTTTAACCTTTTGTAAAACATTGATGATTTTATAACTTGATGGTGAGAGGGTGTGATTAGAAGAATATTAAGTCTCAAATATTGAGATTTGTTTTATGACCACATGTACATGGTTTATCTTGAATAAACCCCCCTTATCCACTTTAAAAAAATATTCCCTAATTGTGTATGTGGAGAGCATTGTAGGTGTTAGTAAGTGATCTTTTAATGGAGTGTATCAATTGGAAGATTGCAATTTTCTGTATGCTTCTGAAGTTTGGTTGTCTATACTATCAATTACTAAAATTAATCATTGGGGGTTAGTCACTTTTTACATGTGGTTTGTCAATTTTTGCTTTATATTTTTATGTTTTATTAGGTGGATACATATTTAAAGTTATATCTTACAGAATAGTTGCTTTTTTTCTGTGGTCTGCGTCTATGGGATGTCGCATATGGCCAGGAATTGAATCCAAGCCACAGATATGACCTACACCACAGCTGCAGCAATGCCTGATCCTTAACCTACTGTGCTGGGCCAGGGATTGAACCTGTGCTTCTGCAGTGACCCATACTACGAAGACAGTGTCAGATCCTTAACCCACTGTGCAACAGAGGGACCTCCCAGAATATTTGCTTTAATTTGGTCATTCTGTACTTAATTTTATTTTTTTTCCTTCAGTGTATTTTGTCTGATTTGCCATAGCTGAAACAACTTTCTTTTAGTAACTATTTTCATATTATATCTTTTTCTATCCTTTCAGTTTCAGTTTTTTTGTGTCATTATGTTTTAGGCATGTCTCTGGGAAAGATGATAAGTGTATATATTTTTTTTCCCGATCATTTTTTTAACAAATGGATCAGTCAATTTCCAATATTTGTGATTATTGATATATGGAGTTACTTCTACTATCTTATTTTGGGCTTTCAATAAAAGAATGTTTTTCATTGCTTTTTATTCCCTCTCCTGTCCTATCTTCTATTGTATTAGTCATGTTTTCTTTATTTTCTTTTTCCTTTTACTCATTTGGAATTAAGAAATCCTGTTTATATTAATGTAGTGACACCTCTTGAATTGCCACATTCCTATTTTATAGCAATGTCTTAAGTAAACTAGCTTTCCTATCTTCCTTTGGAATCATACAAGGATCTTAGAATACTCTGATTGCCTCTCTTCACTTCACCATGGTCCCAATCATATCTGCTTTGTTGACCAATGTTTTGGCAAACTCTTTTAACACCCCTAAGATTTAATATTTTTATGATAGGAGTTCCCATCATGGCTCAGTGGTTAACGAAATCTGACTGGCATCCATGAGGACACAGGTTTGATCCCCGGCCTTGCTAAGTGTGTTAAGGATACAGCTTGCTGTGATCTGTGCTATAGGTTGCAGACGTGGCTGAGACCCTGCATTGCTGTGGCTGTGGCATAGGCCAGCAGGTTACAGCTTCGATTCGACCCCTAGTCTGGGAACCTCCATATGCGAGTCATGTAAATAATGTTATTAAATATTCCTATGGTTTCTAGGTGTTCACAGGTTATCTAGAGCAGTATTTTCCAAGCTTTTTTCACACTGGGTACACAGAGAAAATAATACTTATACACATAGGGAAGATGGTATCTATGCACAATTTTGGGGTTCTTAGGAACTCATGAAGCTTGTTGAAAAAAAACCCACAATGTAAAAATGAAACAAAAAACATACATAGAATATTTTCAAATTTTAATTGGAACACTTGACTTTTTGTCCACGAACATTCCACTTATGAGGTTTTGATTTCTAAATTGGATAGATGCAATTCCAAATCAAGATTTTCAATAGTGATCTCTTCAAAATATTAATAGTCAGCCATTAATGAGAAATGGTTTGCACAATAAAGTGAAAGAAATTTTTAAACTGTTCAAGTATATAAACCATATGAAATTATATTAAGGCATCTAATAGTTCTTTTCTTTCACCCATAGTTGCAATTTTGAAATTTCTTGTGAAAATCATGACTTTAAAATCTAACCAAACTTTCAATAAAATGATTTAAGATAATCAAACATTTTAGAATCTCTAATGTGCACAACTAGTCTTGGGACTAGCTTAGATACCGTTAAGTGGGAAATTTATTCCTGATTGGACAAAAGTACTGGATATATGGGAATACAGAGAACCAAGGCCACTGTCTGGGACTCCATTCAGGCTCCTCACTACACCCTCAGCCACAATGGACCACTCTGTGGCCTAATGGAGCTCATACTGTAGGAGAAAATGTCCCAATAAAAATGTAGAAAGGAGAGACCCCGGCCATGATGACTAAGCAAAGTCTAGCCAACTGTCCCAACCACCCCTCCCCCACACATCTGCTTCTGTAAATTTGTTTCCGCACCTACTACCTTGCCTGACGTCACTCCGGTCCAACTAGTCAAGCATGGACCCGGAAGACGTAGCCCATAAAAGCCTTGTGAAACCCTTCTTCCGGGCTCAGACTCTGGAGATCGATCTCCTCTGAGCCCGCCGGTGTAATAAACCTGAGTTCTCCAACTCTCCGAGTGCTCGCTTGGTTTCTCGCCAGGTCAAAGAGCTGATCCACTGCAGCCGCAAAGCTGCCGGAGCTGGTACGCTACAGCCACGGGGCTGTCGCCAGAGCTGATACGCTGCAGCGCAGGGCTGCTGGGTATCTGCCGTAACAATACTCCTCCATAGCACCATGAGCTCCTTAGGATGGGCTGAACTCCAGCCTCACATATGGGTCTACAGCAATGTATTACTAAAACAAAAAGCCTGGATTAAAATTTTAAATATAGAGAATAGAAGCAAAGAAATAATGGAAGGACTGGAGGAAGTCGTAATGAACTAAAAGATACAGTTTCATTGACGATAGGGGGGTAAAACAATAAATATTGCATACCTATTATTAGATAGATGCAATATGCCAGGTAATTCTTTATATAACCTCAGATTCTTTTACTTGTCTTTTTAGGTCCATGCCCAAGGCATATGGAAGTTCCCAGGCTAGGGGTTGAATTGGAGCTGCTGCTGCTGGGCTACACCACAGCCACAGCCATGTGGAATCCCAGCCATGTCTGTGACTTACATCACAGCTTATGGCAATGCCAGGTCCTTAACCCACTGAGCAAGGCCAGGGGTCGAACCTGCATCTTCATGGACACTAGTCAGATTCATTACTGTTGGGCCACGATGAGAACTCCATCTTACAGGTTCTTACAACAGCTTTCTTAAGATGGTATTATCATCTCAATTCCAGATTGATTGTATAAATCAATATCAAGAAAGAATAATCATATGGGCAAGCTCACAGAACTAGTGGGGAACTGGGTTTCAGTTCCAGGTATATCTGACTAGAAAGTCCATGATATTATTCTCTGGAATCAATGGGCTTGGTTCAGTTTTTAGCTCTATTACTTACTAGTTATGTAACTTTAATTTATTTAAACTCAATACCACTTGGCTCATCCTAAATAAGAGGTAATAAATGATCCCTGTCTCAGAAAGTTCGTTGTCTTCAAAACAAATGAGATAATGTATCAGACATCATATTGTGGTGAGGCCCAACTATCACTAGTTACTATATTAAACGCTCAAACAGCAAGTGCTTAACTTCAAATTTGGTGCATAGAAAGTCTCAAAGTTGTTAGTTATCATTATAGTTGTTGCTATTACCATTACCTCATGGATTCAGTTTCTTCTGATTTTGAGTAAATAACTGACAAGAAATTGTAAAATATGGAAAGCCAAGATTTCCTGCTCTGTTTACTTCCAACTACCTTTGATTCTCACAACCACCTGCTGCCTTGCATGGGTGGGGAATAGTAAAAGATGATTTTTTTTTTTTTTGCTTGTGGTGTCATAGAGAAAATACGATCTTTATTGTCAGAACACTTAAGATTTAAGTCCTAGCTCTACTAGTTAATAGTCCTTAGATTTTAGGGTGGTGGGGTAAGCCAGTTAGCCTTTCTTAGCTTCAATTTCCTCATGTCTAAAATTGGGCTAAATAAAGGAAATTTTGTTTATGGATGGAAAGCTAAATAATATAGCATATTTTAAACACCTGGGAAATGTTTTGGCAGATAGTAGGATATTAATAATTAATAAATATTGCATTTTTAAATGTCTTTTTAATTTTTTTATTAAAGTATGACATTTACAGTGTTGTGCCAATTTCTGCTGTGCAGATGTGGTACATGTATACAATGGAATGCTCTTCAGCCATTTTTTTATTTCTTTATTCCAGCTTCATATATGCACATTATTTCTTTATTAGGTTTCCCTCTGAATTTAGCATTAATCTAGACCCTGAAAGTACAGTATGGCTTCTAGGTTCACTGGAAATGGATCTGACACCTGGAATCTCAGAAGAAAAAAGGGGGCTTAAGCTTTGTGAGGTTCAAAGGCCATTTGTCCCCTTGATATTGATTTTCTTAAATCAGACAGTAGCCAAGACCCTGGGAGAAGTAATTGAACTGACAACAGGCAGGTCCAGGTTATTAATAATTGAATAGCCTTGGACATTCTTGATGACTTAATTTAATGACAGAATGGAGATCTGAAGCCGAAATGCCTGGAGATGGGGTCAATGGCTAGGTCTCTAAGGAGAAAGGAAAACATGAGTTATTCCTAAGAGTTTATTTCATACAACAAAACATTTTATAGTAGTCCCAAATATGAGGGACTGGTTTTGGTTTTCTCTTTTTCAAGGAAACCAAAATTTTAAAGGCTTGAAAATTGCCACAATATTTATATTTATTTCTGCCCTTATTTTGGAAAACAGACTTGACTAGAGTTATGGGATTGGAGCTTTTGTAACTCAGGGTGGAGATCTTGGATAGCTTACTTTTTTATCCCTTGGATTCAAATATCAATTTTCCACATATTGATTTCATGACTGAACAAGTTAGTTACCATCTCTAAACCTCAGTTTCCACATCTATAAAATGGAGATACAGATACTTTGTTATAATGATTAGAAAATATGTAAAAAATTAAAAATAATATAAAATTTCTGGCACTTGACATTAATACCTCACACAGTAAATATTTGTTCAATGAAAAAAAATACTTGAATTTTGATGCTTCTCTGTTTTACTGCCTCTGGACAGAAAAGCTAAACTATGGTAACCTTTTGAAAGCTTTTCATTTTCTCTGACTGTTTAGGCTGTACTTGCCCTGGTCCTTATACTCTTTTCTCTAGACTATTTCAGTGGCCATTTAATGCCCTTTAACCTCAGTTCTCTTTTCTTTCCCAATCTCTCCTCTCCACTTGTGACAAAATTGTTATTAAAACAAAAGCCCGGAGTCCCCATTATGGCTCAGTGGTAACAAACCTGACTAGAATCTATGAGGACATGAATTTGATCCGTGGCCTCGCTCAGTGGGTTAAGAATCCAACATTGCCGTGAACTGTGTTGTAGGATACAGACTCGGCCCAGGTCCTGTGTTGCCGTGGCTGTGGTGTGGGCTGTCTGCTGTAGCTCCAATTTGACCCCTAGCCTGGGAACTTCTATATGTTTCACTGGGCCCAAAAAAAGGCACACAAAGACCTGATTTCTTTTAACTCTACCACCCTTTGCGTAGCGCTTTATCATTTAAAACATTCCAGCCCACCCCCACCCCCATTTGAAATGTGAGCACCTGAGAGTGAAGGGACTTAGCCAAGTGCCTGTGCTCCTATAAATTCATGATAAACATAGAGCTGAACCCAGTGCCCCTGGCCCCTAGCTAAGGACAACAAAGAGGGAACAGACCTATGTCCTCTGGTTCTAGTCAGAGGGGTACTGAACAGTTACAGAATTTTTAAATTTCACTTTTGTACTTAGCTATTATCTTTAGTTTTGCTGAACTTCAAATACACTACTGTTATTAATTATAATACTCTTCATTTCCATGCAAATTCTAGGTCCACCTATAGAGAGGGCACAATTAATAATAACTAAAACTTCTATAATATTCACTATGTGCCAATAATGGTTCTAAACACTGTATATGTATTAACTTATTTAATTCTCATCTGTAAGCCTAGGTACCATTATTATCCCAATTTCTCGTATGAGGAAACTGAGGCACAGAAAGGTTTAATAGCTTGGTAAGGACACAATTTGAGAATGGTAGAGTGGGATTAAAACTCAGGCTTCCAGGTTCCAGAGTCTATGTTCTTTTTGTTGTTTTTGTTTGTTCATGGTTTTTTTTTTTTTTTTTTTTTTTTTTTTGGTAGGGGAATGGGGAAAGCATATAGAAGTTCCCAGGCTAGGGGTTGAATCAGAGCTGCAATTGCCAGCCTATATATACCACAGCCACAGCAATGCAGGATCCGAGCCACATCTGTGACCTACACCACAGCTGAAAACAGTGCTGGATCCTTAACCCACTGAGCAAGGCTAAGGATCGAACTCACATCCTCATGGATACTAATTGGATTCCTAACCTGCTGAGCCATAACAGGAACTCCCAGAGTCTTGTGTTCTTAAGTGCTATGCTAAGATAGCAGGAACACACTGAATTTCTGTGGGCACCATGTATCCTGTTGGTAGCTAGTCATATGGCTTCCTTTAACTCTGCTGATTTTTTCCATCCTAATTATCAGGAAGTGGCAACTTGAATAGCACGGTTGTCTGATAAGCTTTACTCTCTTTCTTTTTCAGAGAGTCATTTTCAACATTGTTAACTTCAGCAAAACTAAAAGTCTTTATAGAGATGGGATGGCCCCTATGGTGAAATCCACCAGCAGACCAAAATGGTAAGTGACTCACAGAATGGGACCTCCTTCCGGTTGGTGAGTTGACTGAGGGCTTACGTGAATATCCTGAATGGCTCCGGCTTTGCCTCACTGGCACGAAGAAGAGTTAGAGAGGTTTTGGATGTTCCTTGTCTGTTCTTTGAGAATGTTGGAATAGGAAACAGTTTCATGTTTGGAGTCACTAGCGTTCTTTTATGAGGGAAGGTACAATCAGTTATTTGGTAATCTTTCTGTCTCGTTTCCCTTTTATCATGGCATCTTTGGAAGCATAATTAAAGTTGATTCTGTTTTTTTTTTTTTTTTTTTTCCTTCTGACCCGAGCATATACATTGTACAATAACCTAGGAAGACATTGGGAAATACAGTTAAGTAGATTTCCTTTGCTTTGCTTGTTTTGTTGTGGTGTTTTTTATAGACATTGTGTGAGTTTTTTGGATGTAAATGTCATTTGTCCCATTGCTATAGTGAGGATAAGGAGAGTTGAAGAGGATTACCTAATAACAGTAATGATGACTGCTGCCGCTTGCTGAGAGAGCCCGTTCTTTGTCAGATGTTTCACATTTGCTGTTACTAGTCTCACGACAATTTTGCAAGGGAGATTTTAAATAGTCCTACATTATAGATGAAGGAATTGAAGCTACATGAGGTTAAGTACTTTCTCATGACCACAGGCAGTAAAGGGAGGAGTCTGTGTTATGTTTATTAACCTGCACTACTATTCAAACCAGTTAATTTGTTCATCCATCCATTCATTTAAAATAGATTGAGTGCACCAAAAGGAGAGTTTTAAAGACAGAAACCAAGTGTTACTCATCTGTCACACAGTAGGTGTTAAGTGAATGCCTGTTGAACTGAACTGAATTCATGATGAAAATTTACATGAAAAGTGCCAGGCACTTGCTAACTGCTCAATAAATGTCATCTATTATTAATAGTATTATGTAGAACACTATACAAATGCAAGGAATTGTTAATAATATTCTAGCTTTGATCCCTGTTCAAATTTTAATGACTAGTGAGAAGATCATCTCCAAATGTCTATATTTATAGAAAGCTAGCAATTCATAAATATTGAATTGTGCTTTTATCTACAAATGATACTTGGAGATTTTCTGTAAATGCTGGGCTGAGAAACTCAGGTTTGTAAAAGTGTAGGTATTTGATGATGATAATCAAAACTGTTTATTAAAACATAAAAATATGTTCTTGGGCCTGTTTTTTTATGTTACTGCTTCACGTTATCTATACTACTGGTCCTCAATTTCCTTTTGAGAGTGAGAGCTGAACAAAGGGTAGGCTTTTGCTTTGAGTTTCTGAATTTAGCCCGAGTGGATAATAACAGAGCACTTCTCTCTGTTAATAGACTCATGTGTAGATTCTTACTTCAGACCTTGACAACAAAGGACATCACTGTTGACCTACTCACAAGGACCTTAAAATAACATTGTAATTCTTTCACTGGACTCTGTTTTGGGATCTTACACAGCAATGATAACAGTATCCTATTTCTCCAAAGTGTTCATTTTTGGAGTCTTTTCTTTTTGTGTGCTTTTAAAAATCCTTAATCCTTAATTATTTCATTTCATTTTGTTTTGTTTCTCACTATCATTTGGGTTCTCTCTGTCAGGGCTCTTGACAAGATTTTGAGATATTAACGAGTCCTTGCATTTATAATGCCTTAGATTTAAGTTTCCATTTTCAACCAGTATTGGCAATCACTCCACAGCATCTGAAATCACTGGACTTCTCTAATGGTCTAAAAGAGAAAACCAGGTGTGTAGTAGTTGAAGCCAGGAAAGCACAAGGAACTAGAGTATATAAAGTTGTTGATCTATCCAATCTCCTCTATTTTCTACTTTATCATCCCCAAACCTTGGGCACAAAGCTTTTTACATTCCTTCATACTCTTCCTTCCTCAAGCAAGATGTTTAGGTATTTATTTACTTAATAGGACCTTATTGAGCACCTTAATGTGCCACGCACTATAGCTATTGGGAATACCCAGTATGGATATGACAGAAATTATGTATTCCCAAAGGGGACTTTAATTTTAGAATGCTATTACCTGATCTCTATAGGCCATAATTGTTATACTCCTTTCTACTGGTTTGTTCTGAAGATCCTCTCTGTCCCTTTGGAGCTTTCTGTGTAGGACTTTTTTCCAGTTCCTTGTATTGATTATCAGTATCTGAGCCTATCTTTCAGTAATCATTATCCTAAATGTTCCCAGGGTAACATAAAGAAGTATATGTAACTATTTCACTCTCAGATTATTAGATTTTATTGGTTCTATGGAGTTCCACAATTTAGGATTCTAAACAACATTCCAACTCAAGGCTGACAGGTGGCATACAGATTTCAATATTAGAATATTTTTTCTAATGTCTTCCTAATTCTCGTTTCTCCAGTACTTGGGTAACCACCATAACAAAAAGAGAAACAGGTGGTCATTTTCTTGTCTAGGGGTTTTATCTCCTTTAATATTACAAATAGGCCTTGAGGATATTTTTACCTCATGAAAAACATTAAAAACTAAATTTCCTGCATGGAATACATAGCAAATTGGGAAAACAAACTTTCTTCACATTTTCAAGGTGAAATAAACATTCTTCTTCACCTCTCACAGGGACTGTAACTGATCCCAAGCAAAAGTGTCTTCAGGCCTCAGCATGGGTCTGGTAATCAATTAGTTGTAGAAGCAAAAGAAGCAACTGAAAAACCATTATGCAAATAAATATGTGGCCACTCAAAGCTTTTCTGCCTTGAGGAGATAAAGCCAGCATACCTAGCAGCAAAACGGAGAAACTGGAAGATTCAGAAGTTTTCTGCCTATTGAGTTTATTTTAATACTGTTTGCAGATTAGACTTTCAAGGAGTGTTGGTTGTTAGAACTGTGTAGCATCAAGTTATGGCAACCATAACTCATTAGTATTTTTAAAATATTGTCAAAGGCTGAAATTGCTATGTGCTGGACACTGTTGGAAACCAGCATTACAAAATAGCTGATAACTGTGCAGAAACTAAACCTAGGATATTTACACAACTATTAAGTGGTGCCATTAGCCAGAGACCTCAGGACTCCACCTTTACTGCTCCTCCCATATTCCATGCATAGGAAGGGCAGAGAGAGGGGCATAAAGAGGCAAGAAGTAGCATGCAGATGTGTGTCTTTTGGTAGACATGAAATAACTTCTCAGATCGACTTGTCCTTCATAGTAGATTGAGGATATTGGACTAAATCTTAGAGATAGCTTTCATTTAACACATTTTTTTTACCACATTTTTATTGAGCATCTAACTTTGTGCTATGTATGACCTGGAAAAAAATATATATGTATATTATATGTTGTTGTTGTTGTTGCTGCTGCTGTTTAGGGCAGTACCTGTGGCACATGGATGTTCCCAGGCTAGGGGTCGAATTGGAGCTACAGCTGCCAGCCACAGCCACAGCAATGCTGGATCCAGGCCAAATCTGTGATCTACACCACATCTCATGGCAGATCCTTAACCCACTGTATGAGGACAGGGATCGAACCCAAGTCCTCATGGATACGAGTTGGGTTTGTAACCTGCTGAGCCACAATAGGAACTCCCTGGATTGTATTTTTAAAATTTTGTTTTTTAGAGGTTTAAATGAAACACAAACATAAAAAGGTACAATGTAAGGAGCATTGCACTAAAAACCATTAGGGAGGTATATAAGGTGTGCTGTAGATTAGAGATGAAGAAGAAAATGATACCATTAGGTTGAGGGAGAAAGGGAGAAGCTTTGGGGGCAGGTGGTATTTCAGCTAGATCTTAAGGAAATAGGACAAGAACGAAATGTAGGAAATGGGATTCTAAATCGAAGATACAACATGATGAGCCATGATACCTCTTTCACGAACTTGAGTTTCTTCACTGTAAAAAGTATGTAATAATACTTTCTCATAGAGTTGTTATAAGAAATAAATGTGAAAAGGATGTGTAAAATTTTTTTAAAGTCTCAAGGATCTTATTAATTCAATAAATTTCCTGACCATTTCTTTTCTTTGACTCACCCATCCAACGCTGACTTTATGAGCATTATTCTTTCTCTCTCTCCTTTCCTTCTTCCTTCCCTCCTTTCCTTCCTTTATTCTTTTCTCCCTTCCTTCAGCTTGTCAGTAAATTCTTACTGAGTAGTTACAATGGACGAGGAATTAGGTAAGATGTTAAAATAAAACAAGAAAGAGATAGAATTACTGTTCTCATAGAGTTCATCATTTACTGGGCTAGACATTAAACGTGTAACTTTAGATAAATATGAAAACTATTACAGCAGAGGGAATTCACCATGTTATAAAAACTATTCAGCATGCTGTATAGCATATAAATATTAGTCAGCTTCAAGGATAAAAGACTTTTCTCAGGCATGTTATTTATACTGAGAGCTGAAAGATGAATAAAAATTAGATCGTAACAGGTGGGGATATGTGTGAAGTAATAGGATGTGTTTGAAGGCCAAGAGTTGAAAGAGAACATCACGTCTTTGATGAACAAAGGCCTTTGTGATTGGAGCATGAAATTCTAAGGAGAAAGACTAGAGAGGTAGGTAGGAGGGAAATTGAGGTTAGCCTCATAAACCAAGCTAGAGAGTTAGACTTGATTCTGAGGGCAATGTGAAGAAACTGAAGGGATTTACCAAGAGCAGGACATGATTGGCAATTTAGAAAGGTTAATCTCGTTACTGAATAGAGAATATCTTGGAGGGTAAGAATTGTTTAAAGGTGTCTGGTATACCTTAAACTGATTATGGATTAGAGTGACAAAAGTAGGGATGAAAATAAGTGGATGGATTTGAGTGGAAGATTGAATAGACTTGACTTTGTGATTGATAAGATATGAAGAATAAAAGGGAGGAGGGTCTTGTGTGACACCACGTTTTCTAGGATAGGCAACAGAAGCAATGGCGGTACCATTTACTAAAGTTAGGGACTATAGGACAAGGGACAATTTTTGGCAAATTTGGTTGGATAGGGGTATGATGGGCATGGCCTTGGAATCATTCAGCTAGAACTGCCTGGATGACATGCAAGCAGAGACAGCAAGTAGGTAATAGGGCATGTCAATAAGAAGGTCAAGACATGAATATGGAGATGTAGATTCAGAAGTCATCAGCTTATAGATGATAACCAAAACAGTGGGAACATATGTGATCCCTCGGGGAGGTCATATGGATTGAAAAAGAAGATTAGAGCAGGACTCTGAGAAATCTACATTTAAAGGTCAGATAAAGGATAAGAAACACAAAAGGAGATGAGAGGTATTGGCCAGAGAATAGGAAGAAACCAAGAAAATGTGGCATCATGACACCGAGAAGACAGAAAGAGGGAGTGGCTAATACTGCCAACTGCTACTGAGAGGTCACAGATAATTAAAGTCTTTAAATGCTGTGTGCTTGTAGTGACATGAAGAGGCTTTGGTGAGTGCACTTTTAGTGGTATGGGGAGAGTCCAAGCCAGACTGTGAGTTTGGGGATGGAGAAAGTGTGAAGAAATGGAGACCATAAATACGTACAGTCCTTTCAAAAATTTGGCTGCAAAAACTGAGGAAAGAGATACAAACCCATGCAATAGACAGCAAGTAAACAGGCAATTAAAATGATCTTTTGAATTAAATGCACAGAGGTATGTACAGATAAACAATAGATCTAGTATTCTTGCTAAATGGATAATTTTTAACCTTACTCTTGTCAAAAAATATCTGAAATTTTAAAATTAATGTTTTCTTCCTGAAATAATGGTGATTTACTCTATCATTACAAAATAATATTTTGTAACATTGTAAATTCATAAATTAATATTTTGTAAAACAATTGTCATATATTTAAAATTAAATTACATACCCTTGCCCCTCCATGTACCTATCTTCCTTCCCTGCTTTATTTTTCTGTATTCTACTTATTTCTTTCTAACAAACCTCTATTAGAAAGTAAACTCCATGAGAACAGAAATTTTTGTCATTTTTAAAAATTTCCTTCTATATCTCTAACATCTAGACTGTGCCTGACACGTAACAGACATTCAATTAATATTTGTTAAATAAACAAATTAATCCATTATCCCTGCACTAAACCAAACAAGTACCTTTAATTTTATGTTTTCTTTTTTAGTTTGTTTCTGCATTTTTTACAATATAATGATTAAATATATATATATTTATCTTCTGCTTTTTTCATTCAATACTATATCAAAGCAATTTCTCCTGTTTTTTTTTTCCTAATGTTCATTATAGTTATACAAGTTAGAGAATTTTTTATTGTTTTTGTATATCACAAATTACTGTACCACAAATTACTGTTTATTAATTTTTTAAATCAGCTCCCAAGAGAGAGATTGCAGGGTTAATGATTGTAAGCTCCTGGTATACATACTCTCAAAATATGTTATATCATTTAAAATGTTACTCTTGTTTGGTCTTTCACTCTTGCCAGTTTTACTGAAATCTGACAGTATTAGGAATTGGCATTGAGGAAGTTCCCTGGTGGTCTAGCGGGTTAAGGATCCAGTATTTTCACTGCTGAGACATAGGTTTGATCCCTGGCCTGGGGACTTTTGTATGATGTGGGTGCAGCTTAAAAAAAAAAAAAATGTTGTTGAACAAAATGACTAATTTAGGAGCTGTATAATGGTCCTTGCAATTGTTTTGTTCTCCTTTAAGTTTTATATTTTAAGACTATTGGCATTAATGCAATGACACAAAATCAAGTTTCCAAAAATAAATATACATGCATTAAGAAGAAATAGCAAAACGTTACAGACATCTGGTTCTGGAAGAAGATGGAATAGATGCATTTCTCTCTATTTGTTCAAATACAGCTGAAAAACCCCACACATTACTTATGGAACAAACCTAGAAGACTCTGAAAGGTGAAGAGAAGAAGGAAGACTTTCTAAGAGGCTTCTTAGGACTTGAGAAATGATACAGTGATGAGAACCCTGGGTTTTATCATTGCCTTATAAATGCCAGAATGGTTGCTCAAGAACCCAGCAACCTGGAAATGCCAGTGGGCGCAGACAAAAGCCATTCCTTCCCAAACGCCTGTTCTTGCCAAACAAAGGACCAGGATAGTAAGATGGGAAAACTTTCAGATAATAATTAATACTGTAGCCTAACTGGAAAAAATCTGCAGCCCCATCTCCTCCCTCACCAACAAAAGGTGAGTGGGGAGCCTAGAATTCCATTGGCTCTAAACCTTTGACCAGGTGGTATCAGAGACAAGTAGAGAACCAGGACTTTCATTCCTCTAAACGCCCCTCTCCTTTCTGTGATGTCAGGCCACACGAGGAAGCTGGATTTTCACCACCATCTGAAGATGGGTTCAATAGCAGAGTGCAGGGGAACGGAGAAAAGAATAAATGAATGTGAGGATGGAACAACAGAAGTTACCCCTTCTAAACAATAGAGAAAAAAATAGACTTAAAAAAATGAGCAGCCCCTCAGGGACTTATGAGTCAATAAATCTAACATTCATGCCATTAGGATTCTAGAAGGAGAGGAGAAAGAGAATGGGATGGAAAAAAAGTATTTTAAATGGTGGAAATCTCAAATTTGATAAAAGGCATGATCCTACAGATTCAGGAGACTGAGTGAACCCCAAACAGCAAAAACTGAGGGAAATGTATGCCAAGAAATATCATTAACAAAATTCTAAAAACTAAAGACAAAGAAAGGATCTTGATAATAGTGAGAGGAAATAAGCCAGAAGGAAGTGACATAATATTTTTCAAATGCTGAAAGAAAAGAATTGTCAACCCAGAATTCTATGTACAACAAAAATATATTTCAAGCATGAAGGAGAAATCAAGACCTACTCTAAACGAATGGATAAAGGAAGTTCTTGAAACACAAAAGAGATAATAAAAGAAGGATTCTTAGAATATCAGAAAGGAAGAAAACACAGAAAGAGTGAAAGTATGGGTAAATACAATAAACTTTCCTTTTTTCTGTGTTCTCTAAATTATGTTTGGAGTTCCCTGGTGGCCTAGCAATTAAGGACTCAGCATTATCACTGCTTTACTTTAGGTTACTTCTGTGACTTGGGTTTGATCTCTGGCCTGGGAACTTTTATATGTCATGGGCACAAGCAGCCAAAAAAATTATTTGGTGTTGAAGCAAAAATTATAATAATGTCTGATGTTTTCAATGTATGTGGAGAAAATATTTATTACAAGCATATATGGAAAGATAAAGGGACTTAAAAGAAGGAACAGTTTCTACAGTTCACTCAAATTGGTAAATGTCAACACTAGTAGATTGTGATGTTATATATGCATATTATAATAGGATGGTGAAGGAGAGGCAGCAGGGTATGAATATATAGGAGTGATATCTGGGAGACCTTTGTTGCAATGAGATAATTCTGTATCTTAATTGTGATGATGGTTACATGTGATAAAATGGTGTAGAGCAGGATGAACTGGGACTTTGCTGGTTAGTAGATGAAAGCTCTTACTTTTAGAATGGGTAAGCCGTGAGGTTCTGCTATATATAGCTCAGGGAACTATATCCAATCACTTGTGACAGATCATGTTGGAAGATAATATGAGAAAAAGAATATATATGTGTGTGACTGGGTCACTTTTCTGTACAGCAGAAATTGACAGAACATTTTAAATCAACTATAATAAAAATTTTTAAAAAGGTATAGAACTATACACACACGTTGTAGCAATGCAAATTTCCTGATTTGATACAGTACTATAGTTATGAAAGATGCAGCCTTTGAGGAAAACTAAAAGGGTACATAAGATCTCTCTGAACTTGTTTCACAAATCCATGAGAATCAGTAATTATCTCAAACCCCCAAATTAAATCCATATTACTTAACTCTCTTCCCTCAATAAAAAGCCCCCAAAGCATAAGAATAGTTTGAAGAATGTAAAAAAGTAGAGAAGGCTTTTGAGGCTTTATAGGGATTGAATGAGGGGTGGGGGAAAAATACGGGGAGGGATCTTTTGAAGCCAGACATGTAACAAAAGGAAAAACTACAAAAAATTAGTCCGGGATAGATCATGTGACCTGAGGAAGTACGGAATTAGAAATAGGGCAATGGGGGAGAGCAGCATGCACTTGAGTTTGTGTTCAACCTCTGGGACGTCTACTAGCTCCTTGAAGGACCCAGGAGTGAGTCATATAACCTCTCTGTGCCACGTCCTCACACAGAACCCAGCAAGGTTGTTCACTCTAGATCATCTTCACACTCTGCCGCCTGGAGAGTTCTTGCCCAGGCAGGGATAGAAGCCAGCGTAGATGCGGGCCATTTGCTCCTATTTCCACCAGAACAGATATGCTTTTGTCCTCTCCCCTTGTCAGTGATCTGCGTCAAATTTTGTTTTAAAAAGAAATACGCTGATATCCCTCCCCCCTTTGTGTAAAAGAAATTATTATCCACAGTATTTCATATGGGAAAATAGAACAGAAGGAGGTAGATGAATTGCCCCCAATCATACAGAAAGTAAAAACAAACAGAGCCTGGAGCCCACGTGGGGACTGACTTGTAGGCCTGTCACTTTCCTCACTGCTACCACATTGCCATCAAATAAAGCTTGAAAACTTTGAGCTTGGTGACAACTTCTACCAACTTCTAAACATTGAGTTTTATACAGCGCAGCCTGCAAATAGGAACTGTTAAATACCAAAGGGCTGCCAGCATATGGTGAGTTCTAGAGCTCCTTCTGTTGCAGGGGATGACTCCCTGTCAGGGAGAAGTAGTGGCGCTTCCTGCCCTGGGAGGGAGGGTGGACCCTATCAGAATCAGCGTTCCCAATTAAAGTATAGGGCATGCCGGCAAAGTAGTATAGTTACTGGTATTGTCTTAGTCTCAAAACTCAAATTGAAAGAAGCACAGGAGGGAGGAGGGAAAGAACCTCCCAATCCCAGTTGTAGTGTAGTGAGACAAATGAGGAAATAAATGAGAGCTGAAGAGAATTTGCTGAGTAATGAACCAGAAGGTAGTGGCTTCCAAGATCCTCTTAAACACAAACTATGGCCTAAATTACTAGGATTCTAGGCTCTTTGTATGGAATTCAGTTCAACTCAAGATTAATGTCCATTATTCTGTCATAAACAGGTTTCAGATCTTGTGCTGGATGCTTTGAGTCTTGCAGGACTTTGGAAAGGTACCTATCATTTCCCCAATTTTTCAAATAAGGATACTGAGGCTCAGGGTAATTCAGTAACTTGCCCTAGCAGTTTAGGAAAGCAGAGCTGGGATATGAATATAGATTCACTAATTTCAATCTTAATCATTTTCCCTATTCTAATATAGTAGTGCTTAAGAGCTTAATTAAGCTTTGGAGTGGAGGGATCTGAATTTGAACCTTGCTCTCTTGGTGTCTGTCATGAGAAGGGCATGTAACTTGCTCAAAGTCATACAGCAAGTAAGTGCAGTACAGAGCCTGGTGTCCATGTGGGACTGATTAGCAGACCCATCACTTTCCTCAGTGCTTCCCCACTGCCTCTCTTTGCTTGTACTACAGGAAAAGGGGCTGACATATGTTAGCTTGGTGTAGGAAAAAAGTGCTAGCTTTGAGGTCAAACAGTTGAACCTGAACTCAAACTCAGCTCTTGCTTTTGGGCAATACTAGTAATAGCTACAACTAATTAACCTGAAATAATACAGTGTAATAAAATGCTGTTTGAATGATGTCTCTCACAGCAGACAGGCCAGGGCTTGAGCGAGAGGACCCAGTGTCTGTGATCGGTCCTGCAGACATCCCGGAAGGAGGGAGTTCGAGTGATTAAGTGATTAACTATGTACCCAAAAGCCCTCATTTTGCCCATGAAGAAACTAAGGGCCGGATAAATATTTGTCTGAAGACTCCAACTACTCTGCAAGAATTAGATTTGAACCCAGTCCCTCTAACTCTTTGGCCGCAATATGAAACAGTCTGCACAGCACTTCACTGTTACAAAATGATTTTGTGTCATGATATTCATCACAATAGCTCCAGGAGGCAGGAAAGTCAGAAGTTATCACCTCTAGGTAAGGAAACAGGCTCAGAAAAGGGTGCCTCAACTACTCAGGGGTAGAGAGCAAAAACTCTGCCCCAGATCTGTGTGATTCTTAGTGATGCTGTTTCCATTACCCACTCCTGACTGGTAGGAAGTGTTTCCATTATCCACTCCAAACAGGTTTCCTTGAAAGTATGGGGTTTCCTGCAATGTAGGACTTTAGGCTTTAGTTTTAAACTGAGAATATCCTGGGAAAACCAAAACAAATTGGTCATCCAACTCCTGAGTGAGGAGGCAAAAATGAAGACTCAGGGAGGTAACTCTAACGACAGCAGAGGAAAGACCCTGTGTTAATATTTGGAAGACAAAACCAAAGGCCACACACACACAAAAAGTTAGTATATTCCACAAATACTCTAGACGGTTTTATCATTAATGCTAATGTAATTACCAATTACCCTTGAACATTTTCATGTAAAATAATAGTCCCCGGAGAGTTAAGTTGGCATTTAGGTTAAGTTTCAAAGTGTCCCCTTCCCACCTTAGGTTAGGGATCACTAAGAAAACCTGAACATTTCCATGAAACTTTCACTGGCATTATCTTAAAATTTCTGCTTATCTTAGTAGTTTAAGAGTTAGAAAGTGTAGAAGAAACAGATTAGAAGTAGAAATCTAAAAAGTGGAGTCCTAGACCTTATAATACTGTTCTGAGATTTAAACAATTGAAAAAGATCCATATTATAAAAAAAAATCTTTGTATAAAAAGGTGGTCATTATTGGATGATCGATAATGACAGAAACTCCAACCAACCTAAATGTCCAAAACCCGGAAAATTATTAAGTAAATTATAGTGTGTCAACTTGATGCAGTATTATGTAGGCTTAAATATAGTTTCCAAGCATTTGTAATAACATGAGAAAAGGCTGATCTTATATAAAGTAGAAAGTAGGTTATAATACTATATATAATTTTTATGATAGTATGAAACCTATATATATGTATTACATATACACACTTATAATACTGTTAAGTGGTGTCTTTGGATGGTAGGATTATGGTAGATTTTTATTTAGTTTTTTATATTTTTAGAAATTCTACAATTTTATATTTGTGAAAGACCAAAGTAATATTTATTAAAAATCAAATAATTTATTAAATGATATTTAAAAATTACATTTGGAATGAGACATACCACTTTTCTAGGGCTCAGTTTCCTCATCTTAGTAAAATAATGTATCCTATCCCTCTCATCTTCCAGGAAATTATTGAGATCAGTTAAGACACTGAAAGTGAGAGAGTTAAAGGCATTTGGATGTACAGGCCATGAGCAAAAATCAAATTTTGATTTAAGAGAGGAGATGGACAGACCCATAACCCTACCAGTCACCTGTGCAGTGATATGTTTGAACTGCACCTATCACCTTGCAGAAGCTGATTATTAAGATTTCAGCAATTTTATGAGCTGCTTCTAAACCATTGGTAGTTTGCAATCATCTTGTATTTGTGTCATGGAAATTGAAAAAGGCTACAAATTAGGCCTTTACATGGCTTTAATACAGAAATTCAGATAAATTTCTCAGAAATTAAATTATGAAAAAACACATGGAGGCCATCTCTGTGGGTAAAACTGAATAAAAAGCTCTAGATTACCTCTCCACTCTGGTCATGGGGGTCTGTCAGGACACATGGCCCAGGCCTCAAGGAATTGGACCTGAAGAATATGATTCCCAAGGGAGAAAAGCCAAAGGATGCTGAGAAATCATGCTTCAGGCAGCTAGGACTCATGTGAGTCCTACAGCTCAAGGGGCAGTGCTACATCTCAAGTGACACCAGCCCCTCTCAAATGTTGTGAGAGGCTGAAGAAATGAATCAAATGTAGATTCTTATGTATTCACTGGACTGTGTCTCACTTAGATTTCCAAGGAAAACAGATGGCACATGCCCAAGTGAAGATAATTTGAGGAAAGTTTCTTTATAAAGAGCTATTGTATTAAGGATGGGTGGTATAGACCCACAAAGGACAGGGCAAGAACCTGGGGCTAGAAGCACTAGAACTGTCACTACCCTTAAAGGAGGGAGGGAGCATTTATTGTAACCTAGAAAAAGAGTTGTATCCAGTGGACTGCTTTGAAAGCAGCAGTGACCTTTGAGGAGAAATAGCCAGCCTTAGGTGACTTTACAGGGAAATATGTACCTCTGCCTCCTTCCTGTCTCTGAGTTTTTGCTGGACATCCCCCCTGGAAGACCTCCACAGAAGCCAGAAGCCCAGAATGCAGTCGATGTAATGCTAACTATATAGTCATTCAGGGACCCAGAGTGACTGTAATCTTCAATGCATAGTTTCCAGGCTTATCTGGGCATCATCTTACTTCCAGCCAGCTAGATGGGAAAAGGGATACAAAGATCCTGTGTGGGAGCTTTTCATTAGCAGTCCCCTAAAAGTGGCTCATATTACTTGCAGTCAAATTCCACAGGTTAAAATGCAGTCTAATGGCCATATCTAACTGTAAAGAAAGTCGTGAAGTGTTGTCTAGCTGTATGTGCAGGAGGAAGTAAGGGGGAAGCATGGGTTTCATTTGGTAGCTGGCAGAGTTGGCTTCACTCCCATATATCGGTATTCAAATATTTATTAAATGACTAAATGTATTTCTTCTTAAAAGCTCCTGTCACACAAGTGAAGACTTTTCTGATTCTATCAAGGAAGTATTTGTGTTTGCATCCCCTTTGTGGCACTTACCTCCCTCTACCTGAACTACAGTTACTTGTGCACATATCTTACCTGCCACCCAAAATTACATATTTCTTGAGGGGACATTCTGGAATGTGAAGCAATGACATCTATTGGGAAAAGCATTGGCTTTGGAATCATATGACTCAATTTAAGTCCTAGTTCTGCCAGCTATTATATGTGTAATCTGGGATAATTTCTTTGGCCCTCTGAGCCTTAGTTATTTTTATTGATGTTCAGGCCTATTTCTTTGGGCATCTACTAAGCCTTTTGGTTGTGAATCAGCACCTTGAATTTCCTTTCAGATTGTGTTAACTGATAAACTTCACAATTAGATTAACTTGGATTTATTTGGGGCCATGTGTTTACCTTTTAGGATAATTAAGTAGTTGGACCAGAAACAGAGACCAGAGATTTCTAAGGACCATTTTTTTCCCTGTGACTAATGAAGTCAAAATATGAGCTGACATTTAACTGCTGCTTAACTGAACTTGAGGATTCAAATTCATGATAACAAAAGAAATATAGATATGCCCAAAGATTTATTATTAAGAATGTTCATGGCAGTGTTCATTATGATTGGGAAAAATTATAAATTACTTAAATACTTACTAGCAGAGATTAGTTAAAAAGTGTTTGATATATTAAAGGATGAAGTCATTAAAAATCACACTGTAAAATAATGTTTAAAACAAAGCTATATGTGTGTGGGTGTGTGTGTATGTGTGGGTGTGTGATATACATTAAATATTGATATTGGTTTATCTGAATATTTTAAGGATTTTCTTTCTTGGTGCTTTTCTGTGATTTTCTAAATGTGCAAAAGTCTTTATTGTTGCTTTTGTAACTTACAATTTATTTTTTGACTGGCAAAACAAAAATTATTATAATTGTGCCCTTTGACTTCCTATAGCCCTTTTATGCAAATCATAATCCTCTTGAGTCTGGGATTTTTCAGATTATCAATATTGGGCAGGTCTTTGAATTTAGGATTCATATTCTTGTGCCAGATAAATCTGGGTTTGATCAGATCAATCTCTTTTATTTTTAACAATAGCTTTATTAAGTTATAATTCACACATCTTATAGTTCACTTATTAAAAATTCCATATTTTTAGTATATTTAGAGTTATACAAGTATTACTGTGATCAATTTTAGAACATTTTCATAACTGCTAAATAAAATAAAAATATAAACCTATAACCATTAGTAGCCCCTCTGCTTTCCCCAGCCCCAGCCCTATGAAACCACTAATCTATTTTCTATCTCTATAGAATTGCCTATTCCGAATATTTCATTTAAATGTAATCATACAATATGTGGTATATGTGATTGGCTTTTTTCATTCAGCATTATGTTTTCAAGGTTCATCCATATCATAACATGTCAGTATTTAATTTATTATGTCCAAATAATATTCTATTATATGGGTATGCCATATTTTAACCATTAATTGGTTGATGAATGTTTGGTTTATTTCCACTTTTTGGCTACTATAAACAATGCTGTTATGAATATTTTTGTACAATTTTTTTGTGGACCAATCTTTTCATTTCTCATGGGTGTATAACTGGGACTGGTATCGCTCAATTGTATGGTAACTCTTCTTTGAAGAACTGCCAGACTGTTTTCCACAGTGGCTATACCATTTTAAATTCTTATCAGCGGTGTATGAAGTCAAAGTCTCATTTTGATTCCTATATTTTGTTCTCCCATGTTGTGTGTGTGAGTATGTTGTGTGTGGTATGTGTAGGTTTATGTGTAGATTTATATGGATGTAGTATATGTAGTATGTGTGGTTTTGTAGGGGAGGGGTGTGTGGATGAATAATGTGTATGTTGTGTGTGTATCTGAACACATCTGCCTCTTTTGCATCAGAATCAGGGCTGGTGATATCATTTAGGTACTTCGTCTGCCACCCCGTCCCAGAGAAAGATTCTTTTGGTCCTATCTGGGGCAGATCTTGCTTAGTAGCAGCCTGATCCAACTTGATAGCATGGCAGCCTCCAACCAGGCAGATCTACTAGTTGGTGCCAGGGTTTCCAAGATTGGGAAGGAACAAAAGCTCCTGTTCTTTCTAGTAACTACTAGTCACATTGGTCTGGAATGAGGTACAGTCCTAAAGTCCAGGCTGCTGGCAGGCTCTTAAAGTGGTTATTAAACTTAACTATCATGGAGGATTTGGAAGAAGATTAAACTCCTTCCCCACTGATGTCTCTTTTCTTCTTGGCGCCTCTCTCTGGAACCAACTTCCAAAAGCCAGGTTTCACCGCTTACTTTGTTAGATGATTAAACAATTTATGTAACCTCTCCACACCTCATACATAAAATGGAGCTAATAATATCCCTCTTACAATGTAGTTGTGAGAATTAAAACTATGTGACCCCTCAAAATATTGTAGCTATGAGAATTATTGGTTCAATTTGCTCTTTTTTCATAAAAATCCTACATTGTCTCTAGAACTTAATGCCTTTCCATGGACGTTTGTCTTAGTTGTCAGGTCTGTATTTTTAGTCCATTCCAGAAAGCTTTATTTGATATAAGAATTTAATAAGGATACTTGGATCATAAGCAGAATACTTATTATTTGGCTCATGATCAAGTATATCAGAAACAATAAAATGATTTAACTCGAACCCAGATGTGGCTTAACATAAGCGAGTTTTAAAAAAAGGAAAAAATCTCTGCTCACAAAATAGCACATTATAAAACCCCAGTCATTTAAAGAAGATGTAACTGAAATAGAAGGGATTACCTCCCACTCACTCTGGTAAGAAGAAAAGGAACAATTAAAATGAATATATTAGTGAGAATATTATTTTTATTTCAATATTTCCATTATATTTTCTCCAATTACATGCTGAATAGGGTTATTTAGTGTAACTGAAACCCCAAGATAGAGTTTAAAAAGAGTGAATTATAGAAGATAAAGGCAGCTCTCTTTTGCTATGTGGAGGGTAGATTTACCTGACAAAAACAGAGAAGATTAGACAGCTAGAGTGTGGGGGGAGGTATGTAGTTTTGAGTGAATCAACAGTAATATAGTCCCTCAAGGCTCTACCTTTTGTCAAACGTCTCTTTCTAAGCTGGAGAGTATAAAAAGATTCTTTATACGCCTCTTCTTGAGTGGGCATGTTTGTGTGTGTAGAGGCTGGTGGGAGAGAGTATAGGGGCAAGAGAGAAGAATTAGCATCTTTAAAATTCTTACAGCTATCGTAGAATTTTAGCATTTTGAAGAGACCTTAAAGATTACCTGGTCCTAACTCTTAATGAACAAAAGATAAAAATGAGGCTCAGGAGTTCCCGTCGTGGCGCAGTGGTTAACGAATCCGACTAGGAACCATGAGGTTGCGGGTTCGATCCCTGCCCTTGCTCAGTGGGTCAAGGTTCCAGCGTTGCCGTGAGCTGTGGTGTAGGTCGCAGACACGGCTTGGATCCTGCTTTGCTGTGGCTCTGGCGTAGGCTGGTAGCTACAGCTCTGATTCGACCCCTAGCCCAGGAACCTCCATATGCCGCAGGAGCGGCCCAAGAAATGGCAAAAAGACAAAAAAAAAAAAAAAAAAAACGAGGCTCAGAGAGGGGGATTTATTTTCCTAAGACACATTGCAAGGTGGACAAAACCACGTCTGAAACTTGGGTCTCCCCTCAGGCCAGCACCGGCCTCCTAAGCTGGGATGCCATGTGAGTAGCTTCATTCTGTGATTGAGATTTGAAGAAAGAAAGATTAGATGTGAACACAGGCTCTACCTCGTATTTATCTAGCTCCAGACAAGTTGCTTAGTGTCCCTGTACATCAATTTCTGTGTTTCTAAAGGACAGCCATGCCTAGCTTTGGGGGTAGTTGTGAGGATTAAGAAGGCGAAGGTGGGATGTCATCCAGTGCAGCCTCTGGCCTCCCCTTTCTCTACCCATTCCTCATAGGCTTAGACTTTACCCTTTATCATGATCAGGCCTGGCTAGTTTTCCAGAACCTCTTATCCTCTCCCCAGCCCTCAGCCTCTCTGGCCCCAGGCAGTGCTGTGTCCTTCTCCACAGCAGAGCTGGTTGTTCACTCTGTTCTGCTCAGCACATTTTATCCCTGCTATCACTCAAGCAGGTCCAAAGGTCAAGACCAAATAGGGACAAGTCCTTTTTTGAATTTGATCAAGGAATCCAGATGCTTGCTTGTTCTGATTAGAGGAATTTTATACATGACCGACTCCCTCTGACCATGTCATCCACCTCAGTTTCCAAGACTATTTCTGGAGCTGAGCATTTGCTAAGCAATGTGCTGGAATCTGAGTGGTTCCTACTCTGCCTGCCCCCAGCTGTCTTTTAAATAGACCATGTGAAGGGTTTTCCCTAGACCAGATTGGCAACCTTTCAAAAGTGTCTTCTGTTAATTCTCCCCCCCCCCCCCCCACTTTTTTCTGTTTTCCCTTCCTAATAACTTCTTTCCTGTGTTTAGTAAAAAAAATAATGAAAGCAAGGATTTTTGCTAGAGATTGTAGGCATTGAATAAGTCATGGTACCTGTGATTTTCAGTCTGGCAGGAATCTATTTATAATACACCTAGATGAGAGGTATGCACAGAATGCTGGGGAAACAGGGAGGAGGAGCACCAATTTTGTACAGGAAAATTCCCTGAAAAGGAAGCATTTGAGTTGAGCCTTGATGAAGTTGAAATGTGTGAGCTTAGCAAGCTGGGTACATGGGTTCTAGACAAAGAAAGTGCAGCAAAGGCATGAGGAAACATGGTGTGTTAGGGAAATAATGAGCAGTTTGGGCTGGCTGGAATACCATGTGCTGGGAATGGGAAAGATGAGTAAAATTTGGGTCCTATGGTAGGCAATGAGACCTGAAAAAGAGGTTAGGAATAGACTGTTGACTGTGAGCCTCCCGAGAGGAGACAATTTTGTCTTCTTTGCATACTCATAGATCTAGAACCACAAAATAGATGCCCTGTGAATGTTGGACTGGTCTGAGGCAGCACCATCTTTCTTCCAAATTACTGCGGTGACCTCCGACTGGCCCCTGCTTTTCCCCTTGCACTCCTACAGTCTATTCTCTACAGAGCTCTGCAGTGAGCTCTTCAAAACACAAGTCAGATCATATCATACTTGTACTCCATTTCTTACTGCTTTCCCCCTTGCTCCCAGGGATCCAGCTGCACTGGCCTCCTTGCTATGCCTCACACATACCGGACACACTCCTGCCTTAGGGCTTTTGATCTAGCAGGTCCCTTTGCCTGGAAGGCTCCTATTTCAGGTAATCACATAGCCACTCTCTCGCCTCCCTCAAGTCTTTGCTCAGATTTCTCCTCAATGGCATCTCTCCTGGTCATCTCTCTAAAACCTCAAAGTGTCCCCACCCCAGCGCTCATGGTCCCTCTTAACCTTGCTCTACTTGTCACTGCCTTTGCTGTTTGTTGTTCATAACTCTTATCACGCTCTAATTGATTTACAGAATTTGTGTTTAAAATTTTTTTGTGTGTGTTTTTTAGGGCTGCACCCACAGAGTATGGAAGTTCCCAGGCTAGGGATTGATTCAGGGCCCAAGCTGGCAGCCTACGCCATAGCCATGTGGGATTTGAGTCACGTATGTGACCTATACCACAGCTCACAGCAATGCTGGATCCTTAACCTACTGAGCAAGGCCAGGGATCCAACCCTCTTCTCAAAGATTCTAGTCAGGTTCATTACCACTGAGCCATGATGTAAACTCCCTGTTTTTTAAAAATTATGTTTGTTCTTTATGCCTGTCTTTTCCTGCTAGGACATGTCTCAGAGTTAGGGATCTCTGCTTTGAATATTGATGTGTTGCAAATACCTAGAACAGTGCTTATTCGGAAGATAAGTATGGTAGGACTTCAATTTATATTTACCGAATGCTTCCTCCATGCTGGGCATTTTTAAAATATAAAAATAAATAAGATATTTAACTTAACGCTTCTGTAATTTGCAGGCTGTTAAGGGAGTCAAGACTGATACATGTCCCTCTGTTCTAATACAAAGTGATGAGTATGAAAAGCCACATGAGAAGATGTTACAGACATCACGAAAGAGAGAGAGGTCACTTCAAATTTGGGGCCTCTTATGTTCTTCTTGAGTGTTAGAGTAGTAGGATGTGAGGAAGAAGCAGGGAGCAGTTAATCTTCAACAACATAGATTGCAGGAGCCGGGAGGCTTTCATGAGATCATGAGCTCCAGGCTCCTGCCACTAGCACAGTAAAGAATCCTCTCCTGAAGAAGAGGTCACTGCAGTCATGAATGTTAGGTGATTGTTCCAGGTCAAACAGCTAAGTCAGCAGTCTTATCATGGGATCAAAACTCAGTTTTGTATCCAAGAAATTATTGATTTTGTATTCAAATTTTTGTGCATATTTCTACATAAACTATATTTTTCAACTGATTCTTAAGAGAGTCTATGACTTCAGAAATTTCATAGGATATTACATAAGCTTAGCATGTCCACTGGAATCAGACATGTTTTCTTACTTTGCCTTACAGGGTGTTTTCAATTAGTAGGTTATAAACATGTTTGGTTGAATCAGATTTCACTTGGAGGAGAAGAAAGGGACATTACCAGTGAACAGATATGCTCCTGAGAAAGTCCACTTTGGCAGAATGGATGATGACTTTTTGATGGGCCAATTAGAAGCCAGTTTGGAGACTGTTGCTATTACCTAGATGAAAAATGATAAGGATGTGAACCAGGCATGTGGCGGCAGGGGCAGCAAGGAAGAAACAGATTTTTTCATCCTTTCTGCACGTATTTATTGAATGCCTACTATGTGTCAAGCACTATTATTGGGACGGGGATAAAAAGATGAGAAAAGAGAAATTGCTCCTGCAGTTATGAAATTTACAGCATAACGGGGGATGGATGCTATTTAAAAATCGTAAAAAGGAATTTTAAAAGTTACAAAAACATTTATAAATACAGAATTTGATAAATACCACCGTAAAGGCAATATACACATTTGAAAGGCGGAAATTTGAATTTAAAAAAGGATTTAACGAGTGAAACAAAGAGAACAACGTCGGGAAAGACTGTAGTCCCAGAAACAGGTAAAAGGATAAGTAATATTTGAAGAGAAGCAGGTTTGAGGTGAGGGAAAGTAATCATGTGTCCATTTTTATACAAGAGGCTTTTGGACAAGCAAGTAGAAGAGTCCAGCTGGCAGATGGACATACAAATTTGAGCTCAGGTGAGATATCAAGGAAGGAGGTCAAGATTTTGTTGTTATGAAGACATGGGTGATAATTCAAGCCACTTCCATAATGTGGGAAGAGACCCCTTCTGCCTTCCATAGCAGCTCTAGCAGGCATAATTATAAATTGGATCATTAAATATTTAGCAGAATTTGCAACAGATAAAAGCAATCTTGTCTAATCACCCTAAATATTAATATCTTTGTGCACCTTAATCCTTCATTATCATAAACATTTATTCAAGTTAAGTATTAAGCACTTTGATTTGTCAGGATTTGAGGGGGTGTTGCATCTGATTCACTCTGTATTAAGGCTGGCAATGTGGCTGAATTGAAACGTTTAGCAGTAACAGACTGCTTTTGCAAACTTGCATTACCTGAAGGTTCTGAAAAGAGCATGGACTTTGTTAACAGATGGACATGGGATTCATTTCTATCTCTCCTACTTTGGGGCTATGACGGACAAGTTGCTCAATCTTTCTTGATCTTGGTTTTCTCATCTCTAAACTGCAGTTAAGGTTATCTTGGGGATTCAAAAGATAACCTAAAACACTCAATATAGTGCCTTGCACTCAATATAGTGCCTAGCACTTAGGAAGTACTCAGTAAATGCCCATTTCCTATGAATTCAGTTCTCAAGGTGATTGATCTTTTTGCACAGAGCCTTTCATCACCATCTTTCAGAGACCATTGACTCTGGATTGGCTGGCAGCACTGTAGGAGAGTCAAATGTGATTCCTGGGGGCTACTAGGCCTTATAGCTCCAAGGAGATGAAGCATTTGTCTAGGCTCACTATGTAATCTATGGGGATCTATTTCGCTTTTATCATAGATGGCCCATACCAGGGTTTGCTAACTGAAAATGAATTCTCAATTAAACACATTCTTTGAGCTGTGCCAACATGAGCATGATGTAACAGTCAGTTTGGCAGCTGCTCTAACTTCACCCCACCAGGATATCCTATCCTTGTTAAGATAAATGGGGTCAGTTTGAAGCAGTCCCACTTTGGGACTAGTGATAGTCCCGGATTAATCTGCCTGACTGGAAGCCTTCTCTGGCTTCTCTGCCTAGTTCTTTAGTATTGTGTTCTGATAATCACAGAGCAAGCCAAAGAGTATATCTTTGCAGTTGTGACCCTTTCTTTAAAAATGGGGTATCAAACAGCATCCTATGATATATAAAAGATGAAAATGTCTACTTCTTCATGATCTGTTCAGTTTCACAGATATTTTCTATTGCAATCTATAGAATAGACAAGGTCATTGATTTTTGAGGCAGTTACAGCTTATTGGACAAGGAAGAAACTTAAATGATTCTAATATTGAAGGCAGGATTTGTGCTTAAGTCTTCTTCATATGCATATGCCTCCTGGTACCTAGTTGCTTGCATGTAGCTGGTGCCCAGTAAATTCTCGTTAGTTGAGTGAATAAATGAATGAATGAAAGCAATTGATTATAAGTCTTAGGGCTTTCCTGATTTTTTGTAGTTAGAAAATCTGGCATTACCTGTTTTGCTTTCCTTTTCATAATTTTTCCTCCATATTCTTTTAGAAATTATACATATAGCTATACACACATATGTGAACACAGCCATTCATACACATAACATACATGCTCAGTGGATGCTGGACCTGTCACAAGGGAACTTGATTAAAAGAATCAGTGGCCCTTCCACTCACCCCATCCCAACCCAGCTTCCTCCTTCTATTGCTTTAAGTGAGCACCCTTTGGATTGTGTACCCACAGAGTAGAGACTGTGTCTGATTCATCTCTGTACCTCCAGCATCCTGCACAGGGCCTGCCACAGAGCCTACCCTATGTCAATTTGGTGGCACAGCAGAGGGAAATAGGTTTCTGTTAGTGTTGAATTCTAGGACCACGTGAAACTTGGTGTAATCAGGCCAGATTTGTGAACTCTCAAGCTACTTATCCACTTAATTGTTACTTCCAGTTTTCTTCTGTTTGCTTAATGTCCCTTGGATGGATTCCTAGCTACCTTTTAAAAATACACTTCTAACTGAAAAAAAGAGGGCCTAGACTTTATAAGAAAATATCAGTGATACAGATTTTTGTCACCTTAACAATATTTTCTAAATATACTATGTTTATAGATGATCCTCACAATTCACCTTTGTAGTGTAGCAAATAATCCCATTTTGCAGATATGAAAATTGAGATTTGTAAAAGTTGAATGAAGCCCAGGGCCGGACAGTGATTTGATGGCAAATTATATATTAGAGGTAGAGAAATACCATGAGATAAATAGACTAGTGGAAAGGCAGGGAATTGAGGATTTGATAAAATTTGAAAGAGAATTTTCTGATTTGTAAATTTTTTGATAGGATTCCTTGGGATGGTTCCTCAGTTAACAACTCAGTTTCAGGAAATACTGATACATGTATGATAGTGCTCATTTTTAAGCACAACATTCTAGCATACCAACTAGTTCTGGGCAAAATTATGAAAATGACATTTTTTTTTACTTTTTTTTATTACTCAAATGAATTTATCACATCTGTAGTTGTATAATGATCATAACAATCTGATTTCACAGGATTTACATCCCACAGTCCAAGCACATCCCCCCACCCCCCAAACTATCTCCTCCAGAGACCATAAGTTTTTCAATGTCTGTGAGTCAGCATCTGTTTTGCAAAGAAGTTCTGTCTGTCCTTTTTTCAGATTCCACATGTCAGTGAAAGCATTTGATGTTGGTGTCTCATTGTATATGGCTGATTTCACTTAGCATGATAGTTTCTAGGTCCATCCATGTTGCAAAAAATGCTGGTATTTCATTCTTTTTAATGGCTGAGTAATATTCCATTGTGTATATGTACCACATCTTCTTGATCCACTCCTCTGTCGATGGACATTTAGGTTGTTGCCATGTTTTGGCTATTGTAGATAGTGTTGCAATGAACATTGGAGTACACGTGTCGTTGCGAGTCATGGTTTTCTCTGGGTAGATGCCCAGGAGTGGGATTGCTGGATCAAATGGGAGTTCTATGTTTAGTTTTCTGAGGAATCTCCATACTGCTTTCCACAGTGGTTGCACCAATGTACAATCCCACCAACAGTGTACTAGTGTTCTTTTTTCTCCACACCCTCTCCAGCACTTATTGTTTGTAGACTTTTTGATGATGGCCATTCTGGCTGGTGTAAGGTGGTATCTCATAGTGGTTTTGATTTACATGTCTCTAATAATGAGTGGTGATGAACATCTTTTCATGAGTTTCTTGGCCACCTGTATGTCTTCTTTGGAGAACTGTCTGTTTAAATCTTCTGCCCATTTTTTGATGGGGTTGTTTGTTTTTTTGGTATGGAGCTGCAGATGTTGTTTATAAATTTTGGAGATTAATCCCTTGTCAGTTGATTCACTTGCAAAGATTTTCTCCCATTCTGTGGGTTGTCTTTTTGTTTTGTTTAGGGTTCCCTTTGCTGTGCAGAAACTTTTCAGTTTGATTAGGTACCATTTGTTTATTTTTGTTTTTGTTGTCAATACTCTGAGAGGTGGATCTGAGAAGATGTTGCTGTTGTTTATGTTGGAGAGTGTTTGGCCTATGTTTTCCTCTAAGAATTTTATAGTGTCTGGTCTTATATCTAGGTCTTTAATCCATTTGGAGTTTATTTTTGTGTATGGCGTTAGGGAGTGTTCTAATTTCATTCTTTTCCATGTGGCTGTCCAGTTTTCCCAGCACCACTTATCGAACAAGCTGTCCTTTCTCCATTGTATATTCTTGCCTCATTTGTCATAGATGAGTTGACTGTAGGTGTGTGGAAAATAACATAAATTTTTGTGGCATCCTTATTGCCCTACACCACATTAGTCCTCTTCAAACCTATATCCTTTAAACCCAGCTCCTCCAAATTTGGTGTTCTGGCTCTGACCAGGGCTTCTTTATTTTATTTTATTTTATTTTATTTTATTTTATTTTATTTTACTTTACTATTTTATTTTATGTTATTTTATTTATTTATTTATTTTAGGGCTGCACCCACGGCATATGGAAGCTCCCAGGCTCGGGGTTGAATCAGAGCTACAGCTGCTGGCCTGCACCACAGCCACAGCCACATCAGATTTGAGCTGGGACTTTGACCTACACCACAGCTAATGGCAACGCTCAGATCCTTAACCCACTGAGCAAGGCCAGGGATGGGACCTGCAACCTCATGGTTCCTCGTTGGATTTGTTGCCACTGTGCCACAATGGGAACTCCTGACCAGGGCTTCTTAAAGGATCATCGTTCTCATCCTCGTTGCCATACTTCCTCTCCACAGTCATCATCATCATCATGGATATTGCTGTCAGAATCAATGGGCAGATATCAGAGGGAGAGAGGAGGAAGGGGAAGAGCTGGTCAATAACTGATGTAGAACTACCTAAAAATATTTCCCTAATAACTGAAGAATACTAGTGACCTATTTAGTAGCGCTCAGTGAGTATCTGCTTAGATGCGGGTGATAGTAAGAATCCAGGGGTCGTTTCTAAGACATGCAACTCATGCAGTTTCATAGGGCCCTGCATTCAGAAGAGCCTTGTGATTGGTTTAATGCCCTCTTCTTGCCCTCTGGGAATTTTTAATAATGTTTGAACAAGAGGCTACATTTGCATTTTGCCGTGGGCCTCTCAAACTATGTCGTTGGCCCTGTAAGAAGTCATTTCAAAGGCAATATATATATAAAGAAATAAAAATTTTAAAAAATAGACCATCAATGAAATAAAACAAAACAAAACAGCTGAGAAAGAGCTAAAATTAAAGAATGGCTACCCTATATAAACTTTTACACTTGACAGAAGGTTTTCCCATGCACATACCTGTGTGGAAAGCTTAGCATATCCATTGAAGCAGCAGGACAAGATCATTCCTGTTATTTGCACCCATAAAGCCCTTTCTTCCCCTTATACCACCAAGTTCACTTCCTCTACCCTTATTGTGATACTTGCTTCTTCTGTGTATTTTATCTCAACCCCCGTCCTCAATCTTTAGAACATTAAGACCTTCTTAGACTGTTCCTACTATTTTATCAAAATGTAATTTCTGTGTCCTAGGTTCTCAGGGTCTAAGTCTGAACTCGTTAAACTCAAAACTAGTATCTAATACAGTTGATCCTTGAACAACACAGAGGTTAGTTCTTGTCCAATTTATTGTCAGCCCTCCACATCCACAATTCCTCTGCATCTGCAGGTTCAAAAAACCACAGACCATGTAATATTGTGGTAATTAATATTAAAAAATTCTCTTATAAGTGGACCCCAGCAATTTAAACCTGCATTATTCAAGGGTCAACAGTATAGTAAAAGTCATTAGCAGCCAAATGTGACTTCTAGATCCTGTCATTTGCTCTCACCTTTCAAAGGTTCCCACATGGATTCAGGATATCCACTGATAGGTGAGATGTTTTAGGCTTCTTGGTGTCTGTAGAGCTTGGCCACGCTTGTTTGAGGATTTGGGTCTTCCCTCAGACAAGAACGTAAAATGTTTATATTCTAGACCTTGCCAGAAACTGCACCCTGTAGTGCAGAACTGTATTCTCTATTATTGCTATTTTGTTAAATCATACTTTGGGATGGTGTGCAGCCCATCTATTCCCCTATAAATTGTAGGAATTATTACTGAATCAAGATTTATCATCAGGAAATCTTGTACTTGGACCAGATTGTTTTGAGCTATTTTGTCTCCTATCCAGTTGGCTTTTACTCTATTAATTTTTTATCTGGGACACCACAAAAAAACAATCTTTTATTTTTTACTTATTTTTACTTTTTGTCTTTTTGCCTTTTCTAGGGCTGCTCCTGTGTCATATGGAGGTTCCCAGGCTAGGGGTCTAATTGGAGCTATAGCTGCCAGCCTACACCAGAGCCACAGCAACTTGGGATCCCAGCTGTGTCTGCAACCTACACCACAGCTCATGGCAACGCTGGATCCTTAACCCACTGAACAAGGCCAGGGATTGAACCTGCAACTTCATGGTTCCTAGTCGGATTCGTTAACTAGTGAGCCATGATGGGAACTCCAAAAAACAATCTTTTAATAAGTTAGTGTATTTGCTCTTAGGAACTTTACTGAGATTGCTGGTCATGGCATTTATCAATTTCCCTATTTAAGCTGCACATGTGTAATTTTGGGGGAATTTTTTTTTTTTAACTTCTTTAGATGAGTTAAGTTTCATACACAGAATATATGACTTTGTTTTTGCTGTGGCAGTCAGAAAACTCAAAACCAAGTTCGTGACTTGACAGTAGGTTCTGTATGGGTACTTATGGCCTATGCATTTATGCTCTATTTCCCTTATCTAGCTTTGACGTATTTTCTTAATTTTGATATTCATATGATGTTCTTTCATTTTACAATTTTATGGTTGTATTTCTTCGGATCACCTTAAATCTGTTGTGGAATAAGGTAGGTAATAAAGTTATGTATACACATACAGACATAGATAATATAGGGCTATGTCAGGAATTATTTATAAAGCCCAAGGGAAAAGCCAAAGATGCAAATTTTAGGCACTAGAACCAGCTGGTCTTCTGTCAACCACAATATCATGGTGTCCTTTATGGTTTACTACACAGCGAAACTCCTCTAGAACTAAGCCCACTGCGGGGAGATATCTCTAGATGCATCTCCAAGACCCTTCCCCAGGAGTACTTTAACATTTAGTTTACTCAGTATCTTATTCTGGACTGTGAGTTTCTGTAGACCAAGGAACAGGTGATGTCACTTTTTTTTTTTCTCTGACCTTTATGTTTAGTTTAGACTAGACAGACAAAGAAATGATAATGAATTCTTAGTAATTAATTGCAAAAGCCGAAGTTTCTGTGTGATGGGTCAGGTATTCTACAACACGCTTTCCATTTATTTAATCCTCACAGCACAGTAAACCTATGGCCTAGGTAACATTTTTATTTAAAGATGAGGAAACAAAATCTCTGAAAAATTAAGTGATTTGCCAGTTTCACACAGTTTGGAATCAGAGGAGTCAAACCTACATCTTTATGGCTCCAAAAGCCAGCCTTCTCTGAGGAGAACTGATGAGTAGGAGAAAAGGGGGTGTTTTGGGTACCAGAGCACCATATCTACTGACAATAAGTTGACTTTATTCTTAGAAGAGCTACTGGATGATAAGGTAGGCAATTTGGTGGGAAACGGGGAAGAAAAGTAGTATTTATGGATCTCATGCTATGTGCTAATAATTGTGTTAATAAGCTCTATCATAGATGTTTTCTAAATTTAATCTCCTCTACAATCCTTAACAATAGTTTTTCTTATTCCTCTTTTACTAAGGGAGAACTTGAATCTCAAATAGATTAAGTAACTTACCCAAGGCAAGGTAGCTGGCAAGTAGCATAGCTAGGATTCAAACCAAGACTTTGTGATGACAAGGTACATGCTCATTCCACTACATAATGATGGGTAGGGATTGGAGAAACAGGCAAACAATTTCACAGAGGCTAGAGTGTCCAGCAAAAGCAAGAGGGAGCAAAGAAGCATATTTCGGTTCTTACGAGATTCATTTTTTTGGTTTCCAAATTCTAGTTCATTTTACCCTTAAGAACAATGGGTTCTGAACATGAAGACTAAAGCCTGTAGCTATTTGAGAATGTGTCTGGGATGTTGCAGTCAAGATGACCTTCCTACAGTTTAATTTAAAGGAGAACCAGTGAACGTTAATAGTAATGTGTGGGGCAAATATTTATTATCTAGCCGTGCTTCATGCTGATCTAGTTAAGGTTTTTTTCTGCCTGCCTTAAAAAGAAAAACTATAACAACCACAGCAACAACAAAAACTAACTTCAATGTTTTAAAGCTACTCTTAGATTATGAGACAAGATTCCTTCCCCTCCTCCCTTACCTAAACAGATATAAAGGATTGCATAGGATTTCAAAGGAAATTAAGGGGTATTGTTATACTGGCCCATACAGAGCAACCCAAATGTCTTACTCAGTACTGTGTCAAAGGAGCATTTTTGGAGTCTTTGACAGCCAAGCTTTCCAGCTGATTGAAAAACCCCCAAGAAAATGATCAACAAGTAGTGAATTAAAAACATTGCCCAGATAATAATTGCTTTTCAGTTTAGTTACTTCCACTAGCTTGGCTGGGAATAGTAAATAATCCTCTTATTTGGGGCCTCTGGGCATTGCTGTGGGATGGGATGTTTTTTATGTTTGTACTGAATCTGTTGCCTATATTAACAATGTAAGAATCATTTGTCCAGGTAAGCTACCCAAATATCTTTGTGGCATGAATTTCCTTAAATAGGTACAGTCTTTCTTCTTTTTCCATCCCTTTCTTGGCATGAGTATCATGGCAAAATCCAGAGATTTCTAACTTCTCCCCTGATGCTAATTTTCTGTGTGACCTTGGCAAAGTCACTGCTGTCTCGATTCACCAACCTTGACAAGAGAATTGTTTAAGAGAAACTTTAGTCATTCTAAGGCCTTTGAGATGGAACAGGGGGATTGAGTCCACAGGCTCTGTTCTCAGGGACAGTGGCAACAAATGAAACTGGACAGGTCAGTTAGAATTCATGTTATAGGGTGAGTTTTATCAAGTGATCTCTCCTACATTTTTTTTTTTTTTGTCTCTTTGCTATTTCTTTGGGCCGATCCCGCGGCATGTGGAGGCTCCCAGGCTAGGGGTCTAATCAGAGGTGTAGCCGCCGGCCTACGCCAGAGCCACAGCAATGCAGGATCCAAGCCGCGTCTGCAACCTACACCACAGCTCACGGCAACGCCGGATCCTTAACCCACTGAGCAAGGGCAGGGACCGAACCCGCAACCTCATGGTTCCTAGTCGGATTCGTTAACCACTGCGCCACGACGGGAACTCCTCTCCTACATTTTTCACTTTCGAAAGCAGAGGCTGAGGTGTTATAAAATGAGGAACATGAGATGCCTCCCAGTAACTCAGGGAAATGGGAATTGGATTTTTCTGAAGTTAAACTTAACATGAACTGATTGGAGGAAAGATATGAAAAAATCATCTTTAAAAATGCTTTCAGATCCATGAAACTGACTGGTTAATATATATATTTATATATAGACCAAAAGTGGGTTATAATCCTGTGCATCACAGAAAAGGGAGTTTTGAAATAGTTCTGGGTGGGCCTCTGACTCAGAAACTCAGACCTGAGTGCTCTTGTGGTATAAACCTGTTTTAGGAGCTAGCCGTGGAAGCTAATGGAGGTACCACTCTAATGCAAAGATTCCAGTGAGCATATGAAACTCAATCTAATAAAGAATTTTTTTTTTTTTCTTTTTACAATAGTATCTGAGGAGCACGGAAGCTCCAGGGCCAGGGGTCAAATCAGAACTATAGCTGCTGGCCTATGCCACAGCCACAGCAACACCAGATCTGAGCTGCATCTCCCACCCATGTCACAGCTTGTGGTGATGCTGGATTCTTATCCCACTGAGTGAGGCCAGGGATTGATCCCACATTCTCACAGACCTTACATTGAGTTCTCAACCTGCTGAGCCACAGTGGGAACTCCTAATAAGTCATTTTTTAATCATCACTTTGTGGCTAATACTGAGGGATGAGCTGACAGGGAGATATTGTGAGAGAGTGTAAGAACTGTTGGACTAGCCAAAAAGACTTGAATCCAGAAGATCTTGGCTGGAGCCAACCTCTTCCCTTATTAGCTTTGGGCAAGTCACTTCACCTCTGACACTCAGTTTTCTGACTGCATGCCCAGCCTTGCTTTTACCTCTCTAGATCCTATTTTGCACTTTATCCTCTAGGTCGCTGGACTGCTTTTGTTCACAACATGTCTTTGCCTGTGCTGCCTTGCTGCCCCCAACTTAGGGTACCATCTAGGCTCCCTCTGTTGTTCTCCATCACCTGGAGTCCTGGTGCCTTCCAGGGTTAAGCCCACATTTGCCAGTCTCTTGGTCACTGAACCTAACTGTCCTGCCAACTGCCTCTATAGCTAATTCTGCCTCCCAGAAACCAGTAGGGGTTCCTGAGGTCCCAGAATGCCTTGCACAAGTCACTGCTTAATTTCTCAGTCTGTGTTCAGACAGCTGAAAGGATATCACTCCAAGGAGAAAATCCATGTAAATTGTACAGTTTGAGAGAACAAGAAAATTATCAGTAGGGAGACATGACAGAAAGATATAGTATAACATTCCTAATAATCAATATTGTTACAGAATGATGGCATGCGCTTCTAAGGCAGTAAACTCTTTATCACTAGAGATAGTCCTTCAAAGAATGAATGATTCATGATCCCAGAAAGGGGATTTTTGCCTCAGTAGGAAGATCAGATTAGATAGCCTTTCAGATCTCTTCCAAAACTTACAACCTGGGCTTTTATAATCCCTCAGTAGATGAGTAGGTTAGGAGGTGACTAATGGCAGGATAATACAGTCACTAAACTTGAAGCAGATAATTTCAGAAAAGAATGTAAATGTCAGCACATGCAACCAAAGGTTATTAATCAAGCATTTGGTTTTGTGTTTGTTTATTTTGTCTTTTTATGGCCACACCCATGGCATATGGAAGTTCCCAGGCTAGGGGTCAAATCAGAGTACTTCTGCTGGCCTACACCACAGCAATGCCAGATCCAAGCCATATCTACGACCTGCACCACAGCTCACAGCAATGCCAAATCCTTAAGCCACTGCGTGGGGCCAGGCATTGAACCAGAGTCCTCATGGATACTAGTTGGGTTTGTTACCACAGAACCACTACAGGAACTCCCAATCAAGCATTTGTTTATTCTTTCAGTCAGTTACCTTTAGTGAGTGCATATTATGTTCCAGGCACAATCCTGCACACTGGAGATTCAAGAAAAGTAAGATCATCCCCAACCACCGAAAGAGTATAGGCCAGTGATGAAGGCACATACGTAAATAATATAATGAGATAAGTGTTACAAAGAAAGGGCAAATCAAGTGTAACAGATGCACAGGATAGAGAGAAAAACTTGCGTAGGCTGGGGATGGCTTCAGAGAAAAGTTGGATCTTGACTCATGAGAGAGGTTAGCAGCAAAAAAAAATGGGAGCCAGCCATGCATTTTCCAAGCAGAGCAACAGCTTTAGCAAAGGTATTGGGATGTAAAATAGCAAAGTACATTTGGGGAAAATAAAAGAGAAGGGGATAAATGAGGTAAAGGAAGAGAAAAGTAGGCACTCAGGCTAAAGGAGGGAAGATAAGCTTCTGTCAGAAGGCTTTAAACACCATACTCTTTGTAACTTTTAGATTATAAATTATGTGGCTAGCACAGAGCAGGCACTAAAAAACAGTAGTTGCCTCCCTCTCTACCTCTTCCCTTCCTGTGCATGGATGTCTAGATGTGTTAGAAGAGGGACAAAGGCTTCTCATCTCTCTCCAAGGGCTGACCAAGGCATGTGCTTAGCTGACCTCCGCAGAGCATGTTTTGCTCTGGCTCTATACCTGTCACCAGTGTAGAACCCTGTTAAGAGGGATTTTGTGTCAGAGAAGGGTACAAGGTGGGCACTCATTCCCAATGAATGGGCTAAGTGTGGGGGGGTCCCAGATTCAGATGTGGCATTTACTCCGTACACTGACTGACGTGGATTCAAATGGACATTGGTGTCATCATGGTTAATAAAAAGCAAATTCATTTGATCCGAGCCAGTCTACCTGCTACACCACAGCTTACGGCAGTGCCAGATCCCACCAAGCGAGGCCAGGGATCAAACCCACATCCTCATGGATAATAGTCAGATTCATTTTTGCTGACCTACCATGGGAACTCCTCACTGGATTAATTGTAACTTTTTGCCATTGCATAGTTCTTGAGTGAAAAATATGAATACTATCATGTGAAAGTTTGAGGAAAGTTTCAGCATTTAGCAGTTTCTCATCTTTGTAAAAATTGGCAACTAGCAGTCTAAACTTAAGTTCAAATCCTATCTTTGCCACTCAGCCTTGCACATTTGAACATGGTCTTGTAATTTAGCTAGTGTGAGTGTCTCCTCTACTGTGGGCTTCTCAGAATCAGATATGGTGAGATGTAATATTCATGTCTATGCCTCCAGAACCTAGAATTGATAGCGGCAAAGTATTAGCAGTAGATATATGCCTGCAGACCTCAGCTGCTATGTACTGAATCTATCAGTTTGGTCTTGGGCAAAATATGTAAGCACCCTGAACCTTAATTTCCTTAAAATAAATCTGAGATAATGGTACATTATGTTGAAGCACTGCATGAGGATAGAGGGCAGTAATATATGTATGTATTACATTTATACATAACATGTATTATATATAATATTTTAATTTTTAAATATTTGTATATATACACAAAAGGAGCCAAAACAGAGTCTGTCAAGATGCTCAAAAATGTTGCTATTTTCCTTTTCTTCTCTCCTTAGCATTTGACTGATTGGGTTTGTGATTTTTTTTCATCAAGCAAGTTACGTTTTCTTCTTTGCACTTTTGAGTTACTTTCAATGGAATAAAGAATAGGACGCGTGGGATGGAAGAAGGAAAAAGCTGGGGAAGCAGGGAGAAGAGGGGGTAATGGCCACAGAAAAATGAGTTACAGGGCTCCTCTAGTACTACAGGCAGAGATGATGAAGGAAAAGGCAGTGGAGGTGAAGACGGAGAAGAGATGATAAAGCCCAGGAATCGTATACTGGGGGCGTGATTGTTTCTAATAACAGAGCTGCACGGCAGTGGATTATCTTTCCTATGGTTTATGTACAAGGAACACATTATGTCTGGGGCTGGGCAAAGAGGATGACCTCTCTGAGGAGTCCAGACTGATAGTCTTCCTTGAAGTCAGATATGGAGAGAGCTCCTACAGAAGAGTGCCAAAACTCCCCAGGAGGAAGGGCCAGAAGCACCGTAAACTTTTGGGAATAAAGGGAAATGAGTGCTAAGAATGTTTAGGACTCCTGTCAGGGCCTTGGCAGTTTACATACCAGCCAAGGTATTTAGACAGGGAAGTGTACAGTCAACCAGAAGAGAGAAAAAAAAAAGAGCCCATTTACTCTACAGTTCATCTTTGGGGAATTTCATCTACCTCCTACTGCCTGTATAATGGAGGCTGGAAAAACTGCCCCTAACAGTGACCATCTGATATGTACAGGAGGAATACTCAAAAGCTATTAATGGGCTTATCCTGGATTGGTGCCCTTTTGACCCAGCCCAGGCCTATAGACGTCTCTTGTTTTCTGCTTCGTGTCTTCGTTTGAAAAGTCGTTTTGAAAAGTAGCATACAAACTGATCAATCATGCAAACAAGGAAAAACTCCCACAGAGCACGTGAGGAACAGAACAAAGATTATTTTTGTCTGTCTAGTTAGGATTTGCATATGCTAGAATATTTCTGACAGGTTCCTTGTGGCTCTCCTGAGAGAGAAAAAAATCATAAATCTACATATAAGCAGAAAATGAGGGAAGTTCAGAAAAATGGAGTGAGGTTCTTTACTTTCTTAATTTTCTATTGCAGTAGTTGTGTGACATTCAAGTTACAAAATGGCAGTGAATGATGGTGCCTCTTGCTGATAACTTCAGACAAATGAGAAAAAAAATGATTCCCTTTGTCTTGATAGGAAAGAGGTTGAGAATTGCTTTTTCTCAATCTTCAGAATGTTTCAACAACAAATATGCTTGATACTGCCTTTATTCCTTTTCTACCCCTTCAATCTCAAGACTCTCAGGTTAAGACCCTCTGTCAATCTTATTCCAAGCAGGAGGCTTATTACTAGTCTCAGACTTCAGCATGTGGAATCTTAGTCCTCCATATGTCCAGGAACCTCAGCAGTTTGCATGGTCATGGAGAGCTTTTGTCCACCACAAGCAACTGGACTTCTTCCTCAGTTCCATTGACCAGCACTCCAGTTTCCCACTGGGACCAGTGCTCAAATCTGAATCCCAACTTGCTTGACTTGGAAGTTTGACAATGACTTTAAGTCATTCTCATCCCCTAGAGTGGCAGAATCTTCTCTCTGCACTGCCCTGAGTGACTGATCTCCCAGAATCTTTACTTTCTGCTTGATTTTAGTCTCATCTGATACTTGAATCCCACATCCCTGCCACTTGCTTGCCTGATTGGGCCCCTTGGACAAAATTCCTTCTCTATCAGCTGGGCCAAATCTTTGCATTGTGTACTGGATGGTAAGTAGGTAAATGAGTGATTCCCTGACTTCTTTCCCTCCTATTCCTTGTCTCCTCTCACTCTCCATTGGCCAGCATCACTGAGTTCTTTCCCAAACAAGTTATAAGCTGCCAAGGGCCAGACATTCTGGACACACCCCTATCCCTGTAATTTCACCCACTATACTAAATCTGTTATGTTTCTGTATCCCTAACTAATCTTAATAAGGAATCTTATTTATTTATGTGTTTCTAGAGGGAAAAAAAGATAGAACCCTAATACATGATTGTTAAACTGAGTTGAATTTAGAAGCTTGATTCAAAGTGCTTAGTGTACAAAGTAAATGATACCCAAGCTCCTGAGGCTCACACCCAATTTGGGAACATAGGACCTGTCCTCAATATTAGCTGAGTTAGGTGTGATCAGAGCCTTTTGTGTCTGATCTGGAGGGAACACCTCAGAATGCAGATCTAGAGAGATCCCTGGCAATTACAGAAGACAGAGAGGCCTTTCTAAGGAAATGTTTATGCTGATCTGTCCAGATCTAAAACCTCTTAATTAACTCAAGGCTGTAAGTTACTTGAGTTTCTGAGGTACATTTCTTAAAGTCACATGAATTAGGCATTAGCATTTCTCTGTCCATCAAGAAAACAAGCCTGTAGTACATGTGGATTTGCAGGGATGTATTTGATACATATTTTGCACAGCTTTCAAATAATTGTAGTGATCATCATATTGTAATACTAGTAGTAATTGCCACATTGTATTTTATCTGTTTAGTTACTTTCTTCTCCATCACTAGGGAACAGTGTTCAGCATAGATCAAGCATAGTACATTTTAAGTGTTTGAAAGAATAAATGATGTTCACACACCAAGGATAAATTTAGAATCTGGAGGAAATAGACCGTATCTTTTATTTTATAAAATGATAGAATAATTATTAAAAATAAGTGCTTTTGCTATTCCCTGCTTTAAAAAATGGAGCCCTGCTAGAAATATAAATAATGGAAGGAAAAATACCTTACTAATTGTAACCTGGTTTTCATGAATTAATAGAAAAATCACTTATAAGTTTCCTAGCTACCAAAGACTCAAAGAAACATTATAGCCCATGTAGCTCTTATTGTCAGAAAGGAAGAAACATACTAATTCCTTAGGGAGTAAGTTTTTTACCTGGTGGAAATTTTTCACACAGGACTTCCTCCAGGGCCAAATTAAGCAACATAATTGTTACCTCAGGGAGCCAGCCTGTGGCAAAAACAAGGGTTAAGTGGTCTTCAGTGATCAGACAGAATGCTGTGGACCAACTCTGAACTGCTAGGTTCCTATAACAGGGATTTGTTTTCCTTGTCTTGATTTAGTTTTCAGTAATATGATTAAGGGGTTTTCCTTAGCACTGTCAGTTTTCCTATCTAAGGGCTTGTGGGCATCCATCTGAAAGTTACATTTGGCTTTAGTGGGCAGCCATCTGAAAGTTATGTATTCTGTATCAGGATGGCCAATATAATTTCTGAAAGATTAAATGCAGGAATTGACAGCGTCAATGTTAAAATTCAGAAACAGGGAGTTTCTCCTGTGGCATGGTGGGTTAAGAATTTGACCGCAGTGGCTGTGGAGGTGTGGGTTTGATTCCCAGCCGGTGCACTGGGTTAAAGGATCCAGTGTTACCATGCCCTATGGCATAGATTGCAACTGCAGCTCAGATTCAGTCCCTGGGCCAGGAACTTCCGTATACTTCAGATATGGCCATAGTAACACATACATGCATGCATACATGCATGCATACATACATATATACATACATAAAATTCAGCAGTGGGCCATCTTATCTGGTGTAATAGCTTCTCCAAAGGCCACTTGTTTATGAAACTTCTCTGTTGATATACCCTAGCTTTGTTGAATGGCAACTACTGGGAAAAAATCTAGAAGGATGACTTCCGTATATATTGTAGAGGTCAGGTTATTACTTGTCAGCCACTCTTTTATATTATTTATTCTAGGTGGATATATGAGATATCATTGAAAGTAAATTTTCCTCTCCTTCCTGGTCCCGGGGGTAATTTTCTCTGAACCTCCTTGTAAACTATAAATGGAGGAAAGGCCATGACTTGGAGACAGCCAGATTTATGTCTATATTCAGACTACATGGCTTACTAGTTTTGTGACTAGGAGGAGTCAGTAAAACTCAATGCATCTTGGTTTCACCATCTGTAAAATGGGTATCCAAGTAGATACTTTGCAGGTTTCTCGTGGTGATTAAGTGACATAATGCATATAAAACTCCTTGCCTAGGGCCTGGCATAGTCATCGTGTAGCAACTGGTAGCTGCCAGAGATGATGGTGATGATGGTGACGAGGACAACGATGACGGTGGTGATGATGATGGGATGGTGGGGGTGGTGGTGACGGTAATGATTTGTCAGCCTGGGTGGTTCCAACCTACTTCAGTTGTTGTGAGACAATATCTTTGAAAACTGTAAAGTGCTACGTAGCTATAAATTATTATTTAAATTGCTACATCTGTGTTCATGAAGTTCTTAGATACTTCTATCATAAGAGTTATTACATTGCATAGTAGTAAACTCTATGCTTATTTGTCTCTGCCACTATACCGACAGCTTCATCCATGGGGGATTGTATCACATATGATCACTAATTGTTTGATAAATAAAGAATGAAGACAATGTTTCCCTTGAGATGGCAACAACAATAATAACTACTCCTATTACTTCTATTCGTCAATTTTCCTGGTTAATGAGAAGCATGCCAGGAACTTTCAAATATAATATTTAATTTTCATAAAGTCCTGTGCTATTAGCATCATTATATCTATTTTATAGATAAAATAAGTATGGGGTTGTTATGATCCTATAGACACAACTGGTTGACTTAATTTCCCTCATACCCTTTTAATTTCACATGGTTTAGGATAAAAGTAAATTTTAACCTATTCTTTCTCTCAGTTTCCCCTAATTTTGAAATTGTGGGTTGATTGTGGATGAGTGAGAACTGTCTTTCTAACTCAACTGCATATTTCTATAACTGAAATATTTTCTCAACCACACAAATGGAAAATGAGAGAGACATTTCAAAAAGAGTTTGATCTTCCAATGGCAGCAATGGAAAGACTGCTAATGAAAAACATTTGCCATTTTAAGAGCAATTACATGGGTTAGATGGAGTGTTGTATTTTGTTCCTGAGAGACATCTTGCCTCTGTACTGAGGATGCACTTGGGCCGTAAACTGGACACCATTTGGCAGGGTACTTTGAAATGATAGGTGGAAAAATTCATTTTCTAGAGAGGAAAGGGCAACATCTGGGAGGGAAAGAATGTTATGTTGCTCCTTCCAGGGTGCTGTTGGAGACAAAGCAATGTAAAATAGCATTTGCAGGGCAGAAAAGCAATACACTTTCAAATAACTATAGCAAGAGAAAGCTGGAGCAAAGGAAAGGGTAGAATTATAATCAGATAGGAGTTGTAGCAGGGCTAAATAGAGTCTATTATTTGTTTAAAGGATTTTCTTCATCTACCTCATGTTCAGTATTTGTGTAAGTTCATCCAAAGATATTTTATGAGGGAAAGGGTAGCATTTATTTTCATTAAGCCAGAGTCAACAATGTGACTTTTTGCCCTAATTTTGGGGGAGATTTAAAATGATTAATGCATCTTCAAGTTGCTAGGGATGGGGTTTTTTTTAAATGTCTTATCTTTATCTAATAAGGTCTCCTGAGGATACAAAAGCTTATTAAGGCATACAGGAAAAAAAATTGAGGCAGTTTATTAAAAACACATTTGCACAAATTTTCGAAGTGTGCTGCTCTTGTTGGAGCTATGAGGCAGAGGCCTCTTTTGGAATGTGAACGGAAATGGGATACATAAAATCCCGTTTAGTAAGGCAAGTGCCACATGCTCCTCTGAGTAGAGTGGAAAAATCATAGGCTTCAGAGTAGGTCTTGTGATAAAATCCTGGTGTAACTTAGTAGCTACAGGACCTACAATGGTCATTCAGTTGGTCCACATATAAGCTGGGGATAGTAATACCTAATTCCTAGTGTCTTTTTAAAAAGAGATTAAATGAGTTCATGAGGCTACAATAATGCTAAGCATAGTGGTCTGGACATAATAAATGCTCAAGAAAAAAAAAAAAAAGTAACTTATTCTAGATACCTAGCCGGCACAGTCTGGTTAGTGATCTGGAAAAAAAAGTTATTTGGAAATCTATGGATGAATGGGGTCTTAATGCCAATCTCTTTTTTCCACATCACTCCTGGACGTAAATGGAGGTCACTTTTTGCTTAACAACTATTTATTGAGCACATCTTGTATTTTCCGTCCTGAGAACACATGCAGCAATGGTATGTGGGAAGAACCTGGGACGCTCATGGAGTTTATCCTCTCACATGATTATTGTACAGGCCCTCTGACTGGTTTCCCTACTTTCAGCTTCTCCCCCTTACTGTCTGTGCTCCGCCTACCTTTTGTATGAGCTATCCAAAACACAAATCGTGTCATTTCAATCCCTTTCCAAAAACCCAGCCAGATTTTTCTTCACTTGTAGAATTAAATTTATTATTTGGGAGTTCCTGCTGTGACGCAGCAGGATTGGCAGTGTCTCTGGAGCCCTGGGATGCAGGTTCAATTTCCGGTTGGCACAGTGGATTAAGGCTCCAGTGTTGCTTCAGCTGTGGTGTAGGTTGCAACTACAGTTTGGAATCTGATCCCAGGCCTGGGAATTTCATATGCTGAAGGACAGCCAAGAAAAGAGAAAAAAAAAAGTCCTATTTGTAGACATGACAAAGTCTTCATCAACTGTTCCCAGCTAACCACTTCTGCTTCTTCTCTAACCAGTTCTCACATCACAGTTCTCATTGGAAAACCTGCCCTTCCCTGATCATTCCTGTCCTGTTAATAGTATGACCTCTGCAAATTACTTGTTATCAGACTAGTTTATGCTTTGCTCTTCCCTTAACACAGTGGTCTTTATTAATATTTCCATTATTAAATATCATATATCAGTAGAAATAGAGTGACGAGAATAAGGGCAGAGGAAGATCCTGCTCCACCCCCTCTCCCACCCCCAATTAGACTTTGGTATCCACATCTGGGCCCCTTGTTGTAAAGTTGATGTTGAAAGAGGTCCAGCAGAGAGTGGTCAGAATTTGGAGTAGAAATATTTCCTTTAACCAAAATATAGTTCAGGAGGAAGCTAAATCTGGAGAGATAGAAAGTTCCTGTTTCACCTGTATTCTTCCTTTGCTCCTTAACTTAAAAACATGATCTACATTTCATTTGAAACTTATTTACTTGATAGGATCTAAAGTGGAGATAATATACATTTCATTTTTTAAGGAAATCGCAAATACCAGAAGTTAATTTCATAATTACTTTTTGGGTTATTTCAAAATATTTAGCAAATCACATTTTAAATTACTGGAATATATGTGTTAGTTGTGCTGGATAAAACAGTTTCCAAGGTCCCAGGCAAATTTCCAAGGTCCCCATGGATGAGCTGGCTGCTTGTTTTTCACATGCCCTGGCACTCCTCCTACTGGGACTATCTGCTTAGTTATTCCACCCAGCACTGACTCACTCTCTACTTCTGGTAATGAAGATTCTCTTAATCTGGTTTTCTTGGAAAATAGCTTCAGGTTTGGGAGCTGTGTGTCTGTGTATTTGTGAATGTGCGTGCCTGCCACATATGTGTGGGTTCACCAATAGCTGAGTTCTGACATATCACGAATAAGTTTTTCTCCTTGGAAACCAAATCAGGCATGACCCTGTTCCGGATTTCTTCGGAACAACAATTTGAATTAACTTTATTTTTATACCTTAAGTAAATCTGCTCATTACTCATAAATCAGCAGCCCTGTGGGACAAATGCTCTGTGGTAAGATGAGAAGAGAAAGATCTCCAGGGGTGATGCCAAATTCTTGGACCTCCCACCCCATGTTAGGCATCAATGAAGAGTGAATCTTCTCTGAGACAGACATCACATCTCCACAAAAGGGACAACTTGTTCTACACAATCTCTCTTAAATTCCTCTAATTTCTAATTCTTTGGTTTCTGTCATCTGAGAGCTGCTTGCAAGGCTGGAGAAGATGTGAGCCAGGAGGTGATGGAGAAGCACTGCTGATAAGATGGGATTCCAGGTGTCAGCCAAGGCAAAGTGAAGAGAAGCAGAATCATCAGAATTATTATTGAAAAGCTATAATCATTAGTGAGACCTTATATTTCAAGAGGAAAAGTGTGGACCTTTAAGTCAGGGAGATGATCATTTTGAAACCTGGTTCTACCACTTTCTACCTGTATGATTTGCGGCAAGGTGCCAAACCTCTCCTAGCCCATTGGTGTCCTCATCTGCAAAGCAGAGGTAACATTAGAATCAATGCATAGGCATAATGTAGTCTCTGAATTACATATATGTGTGTATGTGTTTATCCACATTCAGAAGAAGCCATGGAACAAGCTAGGCAATCTAAAAATTATCACTGTTATTATAACTTATAAGTAGTAGAATGAGAAGTAAGAGTTGTATGGGAAAGAATATTGCACAGTGAAATAGAACATCGAGAGTATGCATGGCAGTCAGTGACCAAGAGAGTCAAGAGTAGGGAAGGGCAAGCAGAGACTCAGTGAAGGGCGAGTATATGTGTACATAGGCTTCTTTGGTATGGTTTCTGGGTCTTGTTTGGAATTGGACTTCCCATCCTGCCTTTTCAATTCTGTCTGGTCAGTCAGTCAAATCTGCTGAATCATCAAGGGGTGAGAGAATTTCGATACTGCCGCTCATAGACCCCACTCTCACTGGGTTCAGCTAGAATGGCCCAGTGTCAAGGTCATCATCACAAGTCTGTATTACAGCTCACCTCCACCTCAGTTTCCTAAGACTATTCCTCGTCATTTCTGCTGGATTGGGTCTCCTTGGATAACAATACCAATACCTGCAGGAATCATGGCAGAATTTACTTTTCTCCTTGAAATAGTGCATTAACTGGGGAGAAGTGGGGAGGGAACAATCCATTGAATAGCTTTGTTTCCCCAGTTCCCATTCCACCCTCCTGGCCACTGTTTCCTCCTCTCCTTTCCAGCCAAAGTCTGATACTCAGAGTGTTATTTATTAAATATTCACCATTGATCCAAGTTTGAGTTTAGAGGCTATTGTTTTTCCAACCTTTTATACTCTTTCCAGAATGTTTTGGTCTCCAGACCTATTCCATCCTGGTCATCTCTGTTGGATTTTTTTTTTTTTTTTTGTCAGTGACATACTCACTGGAGGAAAGATGGAGGAAAACCTTCATTTTCTTCATTCTAGATACTCTAATAAAACAGCAGAAGAATATGTATAAAGGGAGTCTTGGAGAAGGGGCTGTGTTTAACAAGAGTCAAAGCCTTAATAGCAGAGATAACAGTTCTTCTCTCCATGTCTTTTTTAATAAAAGTGGGCAATGGAGGAAGTAATCATCATAACGAATTGTTGACCTTTCACTCCTAAGGCTCTTCCTTCTCACAGGGTCATCCCCGTGATCAGACGTTCACCTAATCGCAGATCCTGTCAGTGGAATTCAGTGCATTTATCACGGTCTTCCTTAAGGAAACAAGGCCCATGATATAGGAACAGAAAAGCTGATTAAGGATTCCAAAACCTTCTCCTCACCCCCAAAATGTGAAGGTGATCCTCTGTCCAATGGTTCTCAGCCTTTCCTTGATGACTTTTCTCAGCCCATGTACTGAAGTGACTGAACGCTTTTCTGAACTGTTTTTCCCTTCCTTTGGCTAGTGCCAAACTTAACTCCTAAAACTTCCTTCTTCCCATTTGCCTTGTCCAAGGCTAAGATGGCCTCCTCACTCTGCCAAGATTAACTTTATTTTCCTCATAGCTTTGCTCCGTAGCTACCTCAGAGCAAAGACTGGGAAAAATGGGATTCTATCCTATGTGAAGGTTCAAGATCCTTGGAAGTTTGTGGAGATTCATGGATTCAGTCACAACATCAGCAGAGCAATAAGTATATCTATGAATGGATTTCTCATTTATGAGGTACTTTTCCAAAATTTCATTTATTGTTTATAATTTTACATTGTACTAATATTGTGTAATGGATATATAAGCAACATAAAATGTAATTTGTGAAAGGAAACATAAAAGGACTTTGGGGGTCGCCGGGTACAGATCCCTTTGTTTTACAGACAAGGAACCTGAGCCCACAGAGGAACTGTGATTCATCCAAGATTACACCTCTAGGACAAGCTGGGATTGGGACTTATGCCAGGGACTCTTGACTCCCAATACACTACCATTATAAATAGGAGTCCCACTTCCCTACTTCTACCCCCACCTCTCTATTCTATCGAGATTTATCCTGGCAGCAGGGACAGAATCAAGTATTTATGCTGAATGAATCTGTGGTTTGTTTACCTGTGCTATCAAAGGAAGTAGACATACACTGAGTTTCTACAGAGTTGAAGGGCTTTCCAGAGTCTAGGAGGAACAAGACATTTAAGTGAGAATCAATAGGAACTAAATATAGACAGATGGAAGTTGTTTAAGGGGCACAGGGAACAATGAAGAAGAGGAGCAGACTTATTTACGAGGGAAAAATTCTCCCCTCCACTATGTCCTTGAAAGAGGAAATATGGAACTTCCAAGGAGTCACTTTGGCAATGAATTAAAGCCATGAGGGGAAGCAAAAAGAAATGAATTTTCAGAAGGCTAGTCAATCAAAATCCTGGTTCTATGAGGAGATAAAAAGCACAGGAAAGCTAAAGTTAGTTTGGCCTGTGGTTTATATTGTAACATCTTGATGCTCAGTGCACAGAAGAACCAGCAAAGGCAAGGGCAGTAATCCAGTGCTCCAATCTAGGTAGTTGGGCCCAGGTAAAAAGAAAAGGTCATGCGATTAAGCATCAGGAGACAAGATCTCTGCCACTTACTAGATTGTAAGGCAGTGAGTCTGCTTCTCTGAGCCTATACTGCCATTAGAAAAGCTGTGCTGATGTGAGTTCCAGTGGTGAGTGTCCACATCTGAATAGCACTCACCAAATACTATGACCTGCTCGCAAGTGTCTGTGCAGCTTTGAAGCCAGGGACCTGGAGTCACATTCTGTATTGTCACTAGCTCTGAGTAATGTCATTGTCCTAATCTATAAAATGTGGAGTTTAGGGAGAATTGAATAGGAGAAAAAATGGAAAGTGCGTTGTACATTATGAAGTATCAAATATAAATGCTTAGTGTTAGTATACTCTTAGAATAACTATTACTAACATTTGTCTTCTCTTGGAATAACATTATCCAGAATAGAGGGTCTTGACAGTGTATGAAGGCAGATTCTGCTTCACAGCATCTTTGACCTCCTGAAATTATGTTTAAAGTTTTAAGTGTAATTACATCAGCCTTTCAAAGGATTCTAGGCTCCAAAGGAAGTGAAGGACTTGATTTATCAGAGATCTACAGCCTTTCATTCTGACCATGACACCCAAGGGATGTGATTATAGTCTAGAAGCTCACTACAGCAGTGGAGTTGGTGACAGGGATTTGTGAGAGGTAGTTAGATTATAATCACAAGGGTTTTATACATATATATATAGAATCAAAAGATCATGGAATTTTTGAAAAAGTTGCCCCAGATCTTCCAGTATGTCCCTTCCTTGGTGTCATATTTTTCCTAGCTCTCACCTCTTGGAAATAACTGTAAAGCATGTGGATCTTGGTTCATCTTTAATTCAATCCTCGGTCTGCTATAGCCTCTCATTCCTACATCTCTACTAAATCTGCCTCTTTCTTTTTAAGGTTACCAAAGACTTCTTAATTGCCAAACTGCTGATATTAAGAGGCATTTTCAATTCTTTCTTGTAAAATATCTAGAATTAGATGCTGTTTATAATTTCTTTCTCATATTTTATTGAAGTATAATCGACTTAATAGTATATTAGTTTCAGGTATACAACATTGTGATTCAATATTTTACGTATTGATCACCATGATAGTTCTAGTTATCACCTGTTACTATACAAAGATACTACATAATTATCGACCATATTCCCTACACTGTACATTTCATACCCTTGTCTAATTCCTTTTGTAACTGAAAATTTGCACCTCTTGATCTCTCTCGCCCATTCCTCTCCTTCCTTAACCCACTTCCCCTCTGGCAACCATCTATTTCTTCTCTGTACCTATGACTCTGTTCCAGTTTAGTTATATTTGTTCGTTGGTTTAGTTTATCAGATTTCACATATAAGTGAAATCATACAGTGTCTGTCTTTCTCTGTCTGACTTATTTCACTTAGTATCATACCCTCCAGGTAAATTCATATTGTCATAAATGGCAAGATTTCATTCTTTTTATGGCTGAGAAATATTCTATGGTATATGTATACCACATCTTTTTATCCATCTATTGATGGACATTTATGTGCTTTCATATCTTGGCTATTGTAAATAATGTTGCAGTGATCATAGAGGTGCATACATCTCTTTGAATTAGTGTTTTTGGTTTCTTTGGAAAAAATTCAGAAGTGGAATTGCTGGATTGTATGGTAGTTCTATTTTCAATGTGGTGAGCAACCTCCATGTTGTTTTCCATAGTAGTAGTACCAATTTAAGTTTCCCAACAGCAGTGTATGACAGTTCCCTTTTCTCCACATCCTCTCCAACACTTATTTGTGTTCTTTTGGATGATATTCATTCTGACAGGTGTGAGGTAATACTTAATTGTAGTTTTGATTTGCGTTTCTCTAATAATTAGCAATATTGAACATATTTTCATGTGCATGTTGACCATTTTTATGTCTTCATTGGAAAAATTGTCTATTTAGATCCTTTGACTATTTTTAAATTGGGTTTTGATTCTGGGGATTTTTTTATGTTGAACTGTATGTGTTCTCTGTGTAGTTTGGACATTAAGCCCTTATCAGATACATTGTCTGAAAATATTAGTAAGCTGCCTTTCTGTTTTGTTGGTGATGTCCTTCACTGTGCAAAAGCTTTTTAGTTTGATATAGTCTCATTTGCTTATTTTTCATTTTGTTTCCCTTGCCTAGGGAAACATATCCAAAAAGATATTGATAAGACCAGTTTCAAAGAGTATGTTGCCTAACGTTTTCTTCTAGGAGTTGTGGTTTCAGGTCTTATATTTAAGTCTTTATTCCATTTTTAATTTGTTCTTCTATATGGTATGATGCAGTAGTCCAGTTTTATTCTTTTGCATGTAGCTGCCCAATTTTCCCAATACAATTTATTGTGGCTTATTTATTGATGAGATTCTCTTTTCTCCAGTGTATATTCTTGCATCCTTTACTGTATATTAATTAACCATTTAAGTGTGGGTTTATTTCTATACTCCCTATTCTGTTCCATTGATCTATGTCAGGTTTTGTGCCAATGCCATATAGTCTTGATTATTGCAACTTTATAGTATATTTTGAAATCAGGCAGTGTGATGCTTGCAGCTTTGTTCTTCTTTCCCAAGATTGTTTTGACTATTTGAGATCTTTTGTGTTTCCTTGCTGATTTTAGAATTTTTTGTTAAAGTTCTGTGAAAAATGCTCTTGGTAAGAATTGCAATGAAGAGGTGGTGTGGTCATTTTAAAAATATTAATTCTTCCAGTTTGTGAGCACAGTTCAAGATATTTTTTATTGTTTGATTTCATGACAATATGTTGTTATGGCTTTTCTCCTAGGCCTCCATCACTTCATTTCTGCTCTCCTTTGTAAATCTTCTTCCTCTACTTTATTGTTAGGTTTTGGTGTTTCTCAAGTTTTCATTTTTGACTCAATGTTCTTTTTACTCTATCCTTTCCCTTGAATTTTATCATCTTTCATATTTTCAAATGCCATTTATATGTGGCTTATTCTAAAGACTAATTTTTTTCTCTTAACTAGACCTGTTCTTTCGTTCCAGGACCATATATCAAAATTCCTGCCAGATGTCAACATGTATGTGTCTATTACACCTTGCTTTCAACATGTCTGAGACAGAACTCACTCTCTTTGTCTAAAATCTGTTCTTCCTCATTGTGCTCTGTTGTTTCTTTTCTCTCTCTCTCTCTTTTTTTCTTGCACCACTATCTACCTAATTACTCAAGCTAAAAAAAAAAAGTTCACATATGAGTTATTATCAAGTCTGCCACATGTGTCTCCTAAGTATTGTTTAATCTACCTCATTTTATTTCTTCATACTGCTTCTAAGACAGGTGTCTTATCTCTCATGCAAATGTTGAGTTGGTCTCCAAAATGGTCTCATTGCTTTAAGCCTTTTCCATCTCACATATATTTTCTATATAATCTAAAATCTAAATCTGAATATGACAATTCTTACTTACTCCATGTCTCATGTGCAAAAATGTGCTTTTGAATTAGCAGTCATTCTACTCAAGCTATTGACTTTTCATATTGAGGGAGCCCCTAGGCAGACACTATTTCCTGGAGGAATTGAGATATTACTGTATTCTTCTCTTTGTTATCACTGAAGAGACTACTCACTCAATGTATTTTTTTCCCACTCATTGATTTTTAATAACGTGGGATTTTCCACCTCTCCCACCACTATCTCCTGTACATATGCATCCTCTTTCTAGATGGAAATATAGGAAAAATTCAGGAAACTGTTATCAAAATTAAGTTTACCAAGTCTAATCAACCCTTTGGGAAGGCAGGAGGGAGAGAAAATTCTCAATAGAAAGTGCTGAGGTTTACTTGATTAAATAGGTTTATAGAATTATATTCGACTTTACCCTGGAAATTTCAAATGAGTTTCCTTGGTGAGGAAGCTGTAATGACTTCTTGAATGCCATTTTGTTTTTGCTTTTTAAAGACCTGGCATGAAATGTCATTGCATTTTAAATAAAACTGAAGAAGTAAGTTCTTATTTGTTTGGCACAGATGTTTTTGCATGTCAGTACACTCACATACATTCTAAAACAATTAAAGATAGGATTTATTCAGGTCTGAGCACTGCACATTTAAAGGGACTTGGATAAAATAGGACATACCCAGGATAGTAAAGTATCTTAAACATTTTTTAACCTGTCAAAAGTTCAGATTCTAGCACTGTCCTTTAAACTGTGTGACCTTGAGCAAGTCACTTAAAAACCTTTCTGACTTTCAAATTTCTTATTTATAAATTAGACTAATATATAAGGTGTTCTGAATATTTTGTAGGCTATGGCCCAGTAAGAAATTAAAATGAACTCCTTCATTGTGTAGCAGGCTGGGAAGACAAAGTTTAGAAGATGGAGTGAGCAGGAAGTTAATAGGAGAAGCAAACCAAGAAGAGAAATGGCCAACCTAGTGTGCTTCCAGATCCAGTGGGAAACAGGGAATGAGAAAAGAATGAAGATTCGACAGTGAGAATGAAGAGGATGTGTTTGTCAAACACATCCAATATAGAGCCTGTTGTCTACAGGAGTATATCTAAAATGTACCTGGGGCAGGACATGGAGATGGGGGGCAGCTAATGTGGAAAGGAGGATTGTAGGGCCCTGGGAAGACAGTGCCTACAGAAATTAAGTGGTAGGCATGCAGAAGGCTGGAGTGATATAGGGCAGCACCCTGCCTGACGTGTTTCAATGCCTTTACCCAGAGTAAACGAAATCCCAAATAGACAGGAGCTTCAAAGATGACCGGGTCTCTCCCCTGAAATCGTCTAGGAAATATGCTTTTGTAGAGTTTCACCAGAGCCTTTTCACCTTTGCCCTCTGGCATCAAGTAGTCATATCTGTCCTCATACCATGTCTGTGGGACAGGATGCAGAAGAGAAGGCACAAGGCAGACAAGATAGATATTCATGACAGACAGCAGGGAAGGGACCAGGATCAAGGAGAGCAGTAATTATCTGGCTAGAGCACTGGATGAAGGAGTGTCTAGTGCAGTGTCTGACACAAAGATGGCCAGGTCATGGTTAAAGTTAATTAAGGAAAACTGGACCAGTTAGTGGAGATGAGGTTCAGGGAAGAGTCTTAGAATTTCTAAAAGCTTGTCATGGTACAAAGACACCAAGTATGTTTTATTTTTATTTTTTTGTCTTTTTGTTTTTTTAGGGCTGTACCCACAGCATGTGGAGGTTCCCAGCCTAGGGGTCAAATCGGAGCTGTAGCCGCTGGCCTATGCCACAGCCACAGCAATGCCAGATCCAAGCTGTGTCTGTGACCTACACCACAGCTCAGGGCAGTGCCGGATCCTTAACCCACAGAGCGAGGCCAGGGATCAAACACACAACCTCATGGTTCCTAGTCAGATTCATTTCCGCTGTGCCACCACGGGAACTCCCAAGTGTGTTTTAGATGTTTCAGGAGAACAGAACTAGGCTAGTGGGTAGTTATATAGTGAAGCAGATTTTGATCCCCTATGGGGAAAAAAATCAGAGCTATGCAGTCAGGCTATCCTAACCGGTGGTATGAATTTCCAGTCATTAGAAATATATGTCCAGAAGCTGTACATGGGATCTCTGTATCAAAGGGAAAGCCAAATTAAGTGCCTTTAGATGCCCCTTTCAGTAAGCCTGAGGTGTTAGAAAGCTAGAACAACTGGAGAGGCAGTTCCCACTCTCCTTTTTTCATGGATCCTCTTAATTTGTGATCTTATGATGAAAGGTAGTGAAACAAAAGTATTCTTGCTCCTAATAGTATAACACTGTAGGAGTTCCTGTTGTGGCTCAGTGGAAACAAACTTGACTAGTACCCATGAGGATGCAGGGTCAATTCATGGCCTTGCTCAGTGGGTAAAGGATTCTGTGTTGCAGTGAGCTGTGGTGTAGGTCACAGACACGGCTCAGATCCTGTGTTGCTGTGGCTGTGGTGTAGGCGAATGGCTGCAACTCTGATTTGACCCCTAGCCTGGGTGCTTCAATATGCCGCAGGTATAGCCCTAAAAAAATTTTTTTTTCATCTGTAAAATGGGCATAATAATAATATCTTTAATATCTTTGAGGATTAGATGAGTCGTAACATTTTTAGCACAGGTCCTGACTTATAATAAGCACTTGATGTAGTGATGATGATAATGACAGTGATGAAAGAAGAATGCAGAGATGGAAGACAAATGTGATATTGATGGTATTGACAGTGACACAATTTTCTTTCATATGCATTTAAACCAAGTTAATTTTACAAACCTATACCAAGCTCTATATGCAAATTTAAATTCATCTCTAATTAGTTGCTTGGCTGCCATCTCAGAAACAGTTGGATAGACCCAGTCTCCTATAGTCGTAAAAGGCATACAGCCAAAGCTGAAGGCCTAGAACTATATTCATCCCCTGGGCTAGGACAGGAAACTTAGAAGAAATGGTCAGATAATTTAGTCAGAAAACTAGGAGAGGCCACTTTCCAACTGACTTTTAGATTAAAAAAAAAAAAAACTTTTTAGAGGTACCTTTATTGAGGTACAGTTGATATACAATAAACTGCACATATTTAAATTGTACAGTTTGATACATTTAGACATAGTATATATCCATGAAGACATCATCACAATTGAGACTATGAACATGTCCTCTGTCCACACCGCCATTCCTCCCAGCCACCCCCAGTTCAATTCCCAAGCAACCCTTGCCAACTAACTTTTGAAGAGAGTATTTTAAAACAGAGACTGTTCAACCAGTTGGAATGATGCAGAGAAATAATATAAAACAAGGACATTGAAGAACCTTTGATATCGACCATCTAAAGTCAGTGAGAGCAAGTTCATTGGTATAAACTCTTCTACTGGGAGTTAAAAAGCAGAAGAAAAGTAGAGAAAGGGAGCCAGAAATGTAGAAAATCCTGGGAGAGTATAATTTCTACAAGGAGGGATTTTGCAGGTAAGATACCGCAATGAAGGTAATCCGTAACTTTTGAGCACCAACAATGAGTTACACCTTGTGGGGGAGACCAAGGACAAAAGACTTGAGGGCCTGAGGAGTAACTGGCCTAGAGGCATGAGAAATTTTATATTGAGCAATCACGAAGATACTTTGGGTCCATTACAAGTGAAAGAGTGAAAGGGTGCTGGAGACATAGGGAGTGCAGGATAGAAGCAGAACGCTATCTCCAAGAGGCAGCTGGAGAGAGAGGGGTGTGAGGATTTAAATCCAACAGAGCCAGAAAAGAAGCACATGCCAGACTGAATATTATCAACTCTCTGAGTTGAAGTTTGTGTGGGAATTCTGAGAAGAAGGATCTTTTGAGGCTGGAACCCAAGTGAACCCTTGAATGGAAGATGGACTTTAGAAGGGAACAGAGCAGAGACATATTATAGGGGGAAGGGCAGTAGGTTTAGGGCCAGCCACTCTGGCCCGCACCAACTTAGCACTTATGCATCTCAGTATTTTTTTTTTTCTTTTTTGGGGCCAAACCCACAGCATATGGAGGTTCCCAGACTAGGGGTTGAATCAGAACTTCCGCTGCCGGCCTACACCACAGCCACAGCAATGCAGGATCTGAGCCATGTCTTCAACCTACACCACAGCTCATGACAATGCCGGATCATTAACCCATTGAGAGAGGCCAGGGCTCCAACCCCCATCCTCATGGATCCTAGTTGGGTTTGTTAACAGCTGAGCCATGAAGGGAACTCCTTGCATCTCAGTATTTTTAATAGGAAACTGGCTGTTGTGAGTATCAAATAAGAGAATGTTTGTGAAAGGTTGTGTCCCCTAGAGCTTTTTCATTGTAAGATTGTTATATTTGTTAGGATGGTTGGCTCAAATTATAGTTTGGTATGTTACATTAAGGACTCAAATGCCCTTTCATTCATTTATTCAATAGATATTTATTAAGTGCTCATGATATGCCAGCATCGAGAATACTAAAATAAGACAAACTTAGTTGCTGTTATCATGACTCATTTCATAATGGATTAAATAAGCATCTGGGTACATGGTATGACAGGAGATGTACAGAGGTATAGTGGGGGGGTCTGGAAGAAACATTGATGAGACAATGTTGAAAATTGATGAGAGACATTAATTTAGAGAATATTTTTTAAGTGGAGACTTCTGCCATCTCTTAATATTCAGGACCTTATTTGTATCTCAATTGGTTACTAAGAGGAATTTTTATTCCACTGGACAGCAAACTCTTTGAGGGCAGACACTGTTTCTGATTTATCTCTGTATCTCCATGAATTGTACTCAACACACAGTGTATATAGTTAACAACATTTGCTAAATTGATTTGATCCAAAAGTGTCAGCACATCCAATTAAAAACCCATAATGGATATTTCCAGTGCAATTAAGAACAAAGCTTTTTAGTTTTCCTTGAAGTTAAAATCCAAAAGAGACAGGAGTTTCAGGCTTACAAGGAGGCCATATCACATTTCTGGTTCAAATGTGTCTCTTCCTTTCTTCTCAAGAACACTTTTGTATGTTTATCCTGTTAAATACATGCCCTGAGCAATCAGATCCAAAGTTACCACATGCAGCCTTTGCTAGTTTGTCCTTCCCTGCGCATTTCTAAGACCTTTATGGAAATAGATAAGAATAGTTAAGGGAGGCTATGAGACAACGGGAAGCAACCCTATAATCATGTTTATTGGTTCATAATAGGTTTATAGAAATTATGAATACAGCTGTTTTATTAATGGGACTTTTAATTATCACCATGCTAAAGGGCGAGGCAAAATATCTCTCAGCCCCACTAATTAATATGGGTATTCAATGGCTGTTAATTGAGGACAAAGGAACCAAAGGAACACAATCCACCCTTGACTCTGATAAATGCAAAGTCAAACCAATAGCTTATTTCTAAATTAACATGATTGATAAAAAGTCAAGCTCAGACCCAAGTTTCCCCTCAGAGAACCATAATTTTCCTGTTCAGACAATAGACTAAAGGGCTCATCTGTGGACCCAGGAACAAAGGCCAGAGCTGTAGGCCCTGAAGAGACAAGGGAGCTATAGATTATTTTGTGAGACCTGAATTTCAAAAGGCAGCATTTCACAAGCCTTTTGTAGCCACTGCTTATCCTAGAAACTCTGTGTGCAGCTTCGGACCCGTGGGGCAGGCCCAACCCCAGCCATGCTGGTCCAGAGGAACCTTCCTTCCTGATTTCAAGTATACATGCCTTTTTGCCTCTGAAGAATCGCATTCATGCTAGCAACCTGTCTCTCTCTTAAAAAAAAATTCTTTTTTTTTTTTTAAATTTTAGCCACAGTGGCAGCACATAGAAGTTCCTGGGCCAGGGATCAAACCTGCTCCACAGCTGCAACCTGTGCCACATCTGTGGCAATATCAGATCCTTAACCCACTGCACTGCACAGAAACTTCCCAACCTCTCTTAAATCAAATTGTGTTCATACATACCAGATGCTACAGTTAATATCTTTAGTCTTTGGAGGGAAATAAAAAGAAAGAATGCATTATTATAGCAGCAGAGTCCTGTTGAAGAAAAGATCATATGGTTTGGGGAAAGGAGTATGGGTTTTAGAGACACAGTGGTTTTATCCCTTAATAGCCCAGTGATCGTGGGTTTGAATCTTAGTTTCCTCATCAGTAAAATTTAGATATCAAAATCCAGTTTTTCACGTTTTCGTTGAGAGTGAAATAAACTAAAAAGTTCCCAGGAAGCAAAGAATAATCAAGATCTTGCCTTGTGTTCAAACAGTGCTGTTTGTTTATGGTGGTTTGAACCTTACTGCAACACTGTGAAGTAAGCAAATCAAGATTTATTTTCCTCAGGAGTTCCCATTGTGGCTCAGCAGATTATGAACCCACCTAGTACCCATGAGGATGTGGGTTCAATCTCCGGCCTTGCTCAGTGGGTTAAGGATCTGGCATTGCCATGCGCTGTGGTGTGAGCCACAGACATGGCTCGCATCCTGTGTTGCTGTGGCTGTGCTGTAGGCCGGCAGCTGCAGCTTCAATTCGACTCCTATCCTGGGAACTTCCTTATGCCACAGGTGTGTCCCTAAAAAAAGCCAAAAAAAAAAAAAGATTTATTTTCCTCTTTTTTTCATTGATAAGGAAACTTATGACCAAATAGGATAGATACAGGGGAAGCCATTTAATCTTGGAGACTCAGCTTTCTCATTTCTAAAATAGTCATGCCATTGTCCACCTCTCTGGATTGTGGTAAGGATCAAAGGAGCTAATGGAGGTGAATGTGCTCTGTAAATTTTCTAGCACCATGTCAAGTTGTAGTGTAACATATTGTATTAAGGACCTGTCCAAAGTCATACAGAGAAGAAGCAGAAGAGTTGTGTATTCACTCATTCATTCATTCATCCAACAGTCATTATCAACCCTATCCTGTGTGCCAGGAACAAGGCATTCATAGTCTAAAAGAAAAAGATAATATGCCTGGTCACCTGTAAAATAAGGTAGATTACTCTATGTAGCTTATGGGGGCTGTGTGAGAAGTTGGATTCTCTCTGATGGTCCATTTGGATGGTTTGTCATTCTCTTTTCTGCTTTCCATCCCATTCCACCCTACTTCTTACTGCTCCCAGATTTAGGCTACATAGGAGCTGTCTATGGATACCCCTGTCTAAGGGATAGCAAAAACTTTGCTGTGTATAGTGTACAGCCACTCTCTGGTGCCGTCATAGGCAGACTTTGCCTCCAAATCTGGACTCAATCTCACAATCTTTCTCAGCATAATACTCCACAGAAGAACTGCCAATTGACCAGAGTTTGTCCTAAATGCTATGTCCCCTGGAATGGCATTCCCACTCTGTGTTTTTATTATTATTCTATTACTTGAATATGAAGAGAGGATTGAAAGCTTTGAGTTCTTTCTAAACCAACAGGTGTTAGTATTTTATAAATTAGAAAAAAGCAAAGCTCACAGAGGCTAAGAGGCTTGTTCAAAGTCACGCATTTAGGAAATCCTGGGACTGAGATTCAAATATCAGTATTTTTATTCCAATCTGATATTTGATTCCAATACTGATATATCAGATTGCTTTTTAGTTGTATGTTCAGCAGAATGTGCGTGCCACTCTGCTCAAATTCCATTTTATGGAACATCATACCCACCGCACTTCCTTCATTTTTTATTCATTCATTAAGAAAATATCCAGGTGTTAGGGAGTGCAGAGATTATTATTTAAAGGGCATGTACAATTAGACTATAACCTGCCTGAGGGCTTGGGTTGTATTTTTGTACATTATTAAACCCAAGTGCTGAAAAATGTTATTATGTAGTATTTGTTTAGTCATTCAGTAAATGTATTGTCTAGTGGATGAACACCCAAGGAAACAGACTATGACAATAAAACACCCAATTGTCTGACATGGTCTCTAGAGTTTTATAGGTGCAGTGTTTACTGTTAACTAACACTCAGCCCAGTGTGGTAAGGGAACAAACAGGAAGGTCCCTTTGTCTAGCAGAGGGAGGAAGGAGTGACACTGAGCTGCATTGAAAAGGGTCAAATAATATTAAACACAGAATGAACATTATGCGCCAAAACAAGGAGATTTGTAAGAATAAAACATATTTGGGAGAATGCAAGTAGATGAAATGAGAAGAGGCATGCATAAGCCACGCAGTGAATAATGTGGCCCTGAAGATTTTTACTTTTTTCCAAAGGATGTTTTGGATCTATTCAAGAATTTTAGGCAAAGGAGTGACATCGTGGGATTTGTCTTTTAGAAGCAGTTTCTGGAATCATAATTATAACTTTTTTTAATTTAAAAAATTTAAGAGCAACTCAGCAAGAGGTCTTGAACATTTGACTTTCACAATGTTTATCTTTTACTGTCGTTAACACTGGAGCCAATAGATGGTTGTGTGTCTCTGTATGTGTATGCATATAAAAAGCAATATTAGTAATAACATTTTCCTTAATTAATTTTCCCATGACTGAATTCCTATTTGAATATTCATTCTTACAACATTGCAGTGTGTTGTGATGCACTTCGACAAAATTAACTCAACAAGCTCCTCTTTCCAACTTTAATATTCCGTTGGGTTTTCTATTCCCGAAAACTCATTAGTATCTGAGTGCATTGCTGACGAGAAACAAGAGAGAGGCATATTGTGTGAATGTGAGTCAGAGAAAAGAGACAGCTGGCACGAGAATTTTCTAATAAAGCCCAAAAAGGCTGCTGTCTTAACAACAACAAAAAAGGGTGCTTTAAATTTTCCCTTTGTACTAAAAGTTCTGAATCTTATTCACACTTTTTATGAGTGCTGGTAAAAACCAAATTGTTCTCACCAAAACCTTTTCATAGATCCATGACAGAGAAGTGTTGGTATGTTTTCCAAGTTTTCTGATGGTGTTAAAATTTGCATAAGGATTTACTTCTGTCATTTCTCCATGTAGATGACATAGTTTGAGTCTCCAGCAAAATTATTTCTAGCAATACATCTCTTGACTACTTTTCCCCCCTCCTTCTGCTTCAGTCAACCTGTGTGATTTGACTATCCAATTATGCTCCATATTTTCCTTCTTGTATACTTATTTCTTCCTAGAATGTTTTCTCCTATCATCTTTATATGTTGATAACCTAGTCATTTTTCAAAGCCAAGTTCAAATGCTTTGCTCTTACAAGTAGACGTCCATGAGCTCTACAAGTAAATGTGAGTTCTCCTCTTTCTAGAATCTGCAGCAGCCATTATATTCCAAGTCCTTTGACAGTCATTTGTGCATGCACCCTCTTGTAATTAAAACCACTGTCATTTATGACTGGGTCACTTTGCTGCACAGCAGAAATTAGCATAACATTTTAAATCAACTATACTTTAATTTTTTAAAAAGTTAAACAAATTGAATGAACCAATATATATTAAAAGGTTAAAAAAAAAAAAAAGCTGTCATTTATCGAGAACCTGCCAGGCTTAGTATTCTTATCACCATCTGGGTTGATGTTTTTACCAGCATGTTATAGATGAGGTAACTGAGGCTTAGAAAAGTTTATTGGGTTGCCCAAGAACCATAAAGCTAGGGACATCTATGACCACACAACTATGCTTGTACTCTTTCAGCCACACTAGATGGCTTTCCTGCTTTATTTCCTCAGGGTTAGAGGATGTAGGGAAGGTCATATTATGCATTAGCCTTGAAGAATGAATGGATTAGGAGTTCCGAAGACAAAGGTTAGATGGGATTATTTCAGGTAAAGAGAAATATGAGTGTAGACACGAAGAAATATGTTCTGTCCTGGGGAGGGGAGGCAGAGGCTGTTGGGGAATATTAGCTCATCAAGTTGGCTAAGCCAAGCCTTTTGTGAAGGAGGGGGAAGACATAAAACGAGAAGGGCACATTATGTCTCGATTGTGACAAGTTATGAGTGTGGAGCAGAAAGGCACTCTAGTTCCAAGGCCAGGAATGGAGGAAGAAGCCGAGACCCTGGGTGGAGGCAGGAGTGTGTGGAGAAAGTGCATGACATTGCAAGGAAAGTGCCAGGGAATAGGGCTAGAGAGACCACAGCTCGATTTTAATTGATTGGTCATGACATTGCCTGTCGTTGAGACAAAGAACCAGATGAGACTGACTTGATGCTGATTTTTCTGAACTGCTGAAGGAAGGATTCTTAAATACTTGAGAAATAACATTAAGTCAAGGAGCGCCAGTTTTAGGGAGGGAAGAGATGTGAGGGCAGGGAACTAGGCAGGGCATTGCATAAGCCAAGTAAAATCAGCCTCTAAACTGGGTCATGAGGCAGGGAGGTGTGAGGGGGAAGTAGCAAGAACTTCCTTTGTGTTTTTAATGTGTTAAGACTGTTTTAGTTCAATGTGAGGCATGATCAGGAAGAACATATGTCCAAGTTTCTCTTGTTTTGAAGTGTTGATTGGTATAACTAAGAGAATGCTAAAATAGCTCTATAGACACATTGAAACATTTCTAAAGTAACATCAAAGCCTGTTCCAAGGGTGGTGAAAGGGAAAGAGGGTTTGTTGTATTTTTGTGGTGACATACAATGGGCCTTTTGGCACATCATTAACTTTGGACAAGGAGTATCATTTCCTGCCAGATATTTTGGGATCCCTCTTTAATAGCCAGGGGTCTGGTACAAGGTGATGATGCTTTGCCTGGCTCACCTATAGTGTCTGTGACAAGGCGTCTCTGCTTTTTACAGCTATATTCTATACCCTTTTCTGTAGAAACTATTACATAAAGAGTAATTTCTATGGGGGTAGGGTCTTGGTCTCTCTTAATGCACTGCCATATCCAGAGAGCTTAGTATGCAGTTGAATGAATAAATGGAGCACAACATGGACTAGGAAAACCTGAGGTTAGTTCCCAGTTCACATAATTATTAGCTGGAGGCTCTAAGTGAATAATGTAGAGTTCCTGGGTGTCTGTAAAATGGGAAAGTAGCATCTGCCCTGTTTCTTCATAGAATACTTGTGAGGATCAAATACCTCAGAGGAGCCTTATAATTAGCAGAGGAGATAAAGGGAAGAGACCTATTACGCACTGTGTCCTGTGTCAGGTGTTTTACCTCCGACACCGTATTTCAGTACCATGGCACTTTTAAAGAACATTATCATTGTCTTCATCTTTCAGATAAGGATAGCAAGGCTCACAGAAACTAAGACCACAAATTTAGTAAGTGGCAAGCCAAAAATGTCAGAGCCTTTTCTGTCTGGCTTTGCAAAAACCCATGTTCTTATTCTCTATACTGCACAAATGTGAGGTAATTTTATTGAAATACTGACATTTAAGTGTAAGCTTTTACAGAAACCTATCATAAAAGGTCAAAAGTCAGTCTTAAAGGACACAGCGATGACACCTGACTTTGTCTAGGAAGAGATATCTTTGCCCTAATTAGCATCATGGTTCCCAGCAATCTGTATATCATGACATTTGCATACACGTCTTTGGGAACTGGGGTGATGGTGCCTTTGAAAACACAGATCTCATCTGCTGATGCTACCTTGCTTCATTTCTGTTCAGCTCTCCACTTAGTGATGCAGGTGCAGTGTGCTGAGTACAGAATCATCTTGCCTATGTACACTATATTTGGCGGAAATTCATTTTTTCCCTTTCTCTTGCATTTCTCTTCCTACAGCAGTTAGAACAGTCTTGAGTGATTGAGTGAGGGAAAAACATGTGCTAAGTGATGGGGGAACACTGTACTTGGAGACAGAGATGTGTATGGAACCCCAACTCTTCCCTCACTTAGCTTGGGGCTCTTGCTAACTCAGCCTCCCTCTGTAGAATAGTGACAGGAATAAATGGTTAAGAGAAGCCTATCAGAGGGTCATTGTGTGAAAAAGCAAGTTCTATGCAGTTCTGTGTCTGAGACCCAGTACATGTAAGTTTCCCTCCTTCTTTCCTTTATCTATGGTGTTTAGAGTAAATTGTTAAGTATCAAAAGATTTGGGTTCTAGTCTCAGACTTTGAGCAAGTCACTTTACTTTGCTAGGCTTCAATCTCTCCATTTGCAATGAAGCAACTTAACTAGGTACTGTGTATTTTTAACCTTGGAATTTTATGCAGGTCCGAGACCTGTCAAAACCAAGAGTCCACCCCACGGAGTAAGAAGTGCTGTGATGGGGGCTCTGAGAATACTGAGGAGGAGAACTGACTCAGTCCTGGAGAAAGTGGTTTGGGGGCTACAGAACAAGAGGCCAAGGAAGTCTTCATTGGGATGGCAGTGCTCCAGCTGAGCATGGAGAGGATTTATCAGTTTATGTAGCCTGAAAATGACAGAGGACAAGTAAAGTTCAGAAAATTGCATGTTTGCCAGTCAAAGTGGGATATGTGACTGTTGGGTAGGTATGCACGCATATGTAGTAGGTGTGTGGAAAGGATCAGAGAGTAAGGACAGCTGCAAGTGCTAAGGAGTTTGGACTTTGTTCCATACTATGGGGACCTATGGGAGGGGAGACGGGGGCATGATTGGTTTTGACTATTAGAAATACACTTTTTGACCATAAGGAGGGTGGATTGTGAGAGACCAAACAGAGGTAGACAGACCTCTTAGGAAAAAATGGCAGGATCTCTCAGAATGAGCATGGCATATTCATGGGCACAGAGACCAACTGGCTGTAGTAACCGTGATGGCATGCTGATATGGAGGAGGAATAAGAAAGGCCAGGCCAGTGAAGTCAACAGCAAAGACTCACCAAAAGAACTAGAAGGAAGCAGGGCCTTTTCTGATTCTCTGATATGTGTGTAATTACAATTAGAGGGAGGTCAGTTTTACACATATGTTAAGCAAATAACAGTCTCCCCAAAATGACCTCTGAGATACAGACGGATTTATAAATTTCTGTGTAACCCCTAGGATTGAATGTGGATATTCACCTTATGACCAGGAGGCTTCCTGAGGCAAGAAAACCACCCTCCACATCTGATCAGGCTTAAGACCAGGAATCTGATGATTTGTAGTAGAAGAAGTGATGAGGTTATGTTTAGAAAGAGAATCATTGGCTCCTGCTTTCTTGGTGATCACTGCCGTTTTGTCACTCATTAGCAGAATTATAGCCCTCATGCCACTTCTACTCTCTAATAACTACATTGTTCAAATCCCAAACTGTGAAAAGTAGAACTATAGTATTGCAGTCTAGAAATATTTACTGAGTATCTGTTATTTATTGGGTGGCAGGCAGGTTTAGAGAAAAAAAAAAGACAGAGTTATTAAGAGAATTAAATAATATTAAATGAGGCACACAAGTTGCCTAGCACAGTGCCTGGCATAAGGGCAGCTCTGCTAATATTGGTCCCCTCTTCATACCCCTAAGATAAAAGGATCCAACGATGAATAAGAACAGCTTGCACCTGCTGAGATTTATAGCCTCATTTGAACGATGAGATGTAATGAATAAAAATAATCTTTCTAATGCTTCACAGTTTACAAATCACTTTCATATCCACTATTTCATGTCAAGCTTCCAATATCAATTCACATAACCAGGGCAAAGCATATTATTAGTTCCATTAAAAAGATTGGGAAATTGGAGTTCCTGCTGTGGCACAGTGGGTTAAAAATCCTGCTACAGAGGCATGGGTTCCATCCCCGGCCTGGCACAGTGAGTTAAAGGATCCAGTATTGCCATAGCTGTGGCTTAGGTTACAGCTGCAGCTCTGATTCAATCCCTGGCCCAGGAACTTCCATATGTCAAGTGTGGCCATTAAAAAAAGAAGAGAGAGAGAGAAATGAGGAAATTTATATCCAGACATGTTAACTGACTGAACAAGACCAGATTGTCATCAAGTGGCAGGGCAGATCTGCCTGGCTTAAGCATTTCCACTGTGGTAGGTACAAGATGCCATAAAAACTAAGTTCTAGCCTCAGTGATAGGATTGGTAGTTTATAGTTTTGCATAGAAACAAAATTCTGAGGGAGCCTTGAAGCAAAAGGGTTCATTCTGCTTGGAACTCTGTAATCTAGCGTTGTTTCCTGTTGGTTTTCTGGATTTACTTCTGAGAGTGGTCACTCTTCATCTGCCCTTCTGCCCTGTTCTCACTTAGGGTGGGATTCTGGTAATGCCCTCGGAGCTGATCTAATCTGCTGAGTTTTTCCCCATTCTTCTAATCTCAGTCCTGCTTAATGTAGCTATCTGGGGCAGATAGTCCTGCCACTCAGCCTCTGGGAGCCACCTGATATTAAGAACCAACTGCCACTACCTAGGTCCTGCTGCCTTCAGCCTATTTTGTGATTTGAATTTGGGGACCTCCCTGGGGGACACCGTAGCTCCTATCTTCTGTTGTTTTTCATCCTTTGTGTAGTCCCTTCCTCAGCCTCCATTGAAAGGAACAGGCAAGACCAAATTTATCATGGCACTGACTCAAGGCCTTCTGACTGGTTTATCTTACACGTGGAATATAGAGAAAAGATGAGACTGCAGCTAAGCAGATTGTTATTCCAAGGAAGGGAGGAAGAGGCTCTAATACCTGTCCCCAAGAAGGTAAGACATGCTTAGGTGTGAGGTTAGTAGACAGCACTGGACTCAACCTGAGAAGTGTATGTTGAGTGCTGCTTTAAATGCATTACCTCATTTAGCCCGGGCAACAGTCTTCTGAGTCGGTATTAGTATTTTTATTTTACGAAGGAGGTAACGGAGGCTCAGAGAGATATTTATGACTTGCCCAAGTACCCCAGCCAGGAAGGAGCAGAGCTGTGATTGAGGATCTATTCCCCCAGCTGAATGCACTATTCTTTTCTCTTCCTGGAAAGTTGCAGTGGGTGATCAAGTTCTAGATCATGCAGCTCAAATGCCAAGTGTTGTTGGGGGTGGGTTGGGGAGCAGTGTGGGATGGAACATTTGGGGAAGGTTTCCGAAGAACCTGGGAGTTTAAAGATGAGTTTGAAGAAGCAAGGAGGAGGGAGGAGGACATCCGTGGAAACAGCGCGTGCAGGGCTGTGGAGGTGGGAATGAGTTGGGCACAAGTGGAGGTGGTGTGGATTGTGGTCTCACAGGAGCAAAAGTGAATTCTGAGGAGCACAGCTTGGTTTGTCAGGAAGGGGGGCTTTCAAGCCTAAATATACCTCTTGCCCTCTCCTCGCCTCCAGTAGCTGTGGGGACCAGCCCCCTGTGAGTGTGAGAAGACCCACTGAAAGCAGGAATTTGGCTCTACCCTGCAGACCATGCTGAGGAGAGGTTTTTCCAAGCCGTATTTAAAACCTTGTGTTGAAAAACATCCCTAAATCCTCTAACAGAAGACAGATGTCTGCCTGAACAAATATCAGCTCTCACATAATTTGTTGTTTTTATTTCCCCAGCATTTGCCTATTGAATCTGACAGCCTCCTATAATTATCCATTTTCCAGAATGAATTACGGAGTGCGTGTCCCATGGATGCTGTTGGTTCATAGAATGTCTGGATGTAGAGTGCCTCTGTGCGGGGTACCAGCTTCTGTCTGGCTCCCTAATGCTACTCCCTTCCCAGGCCCCAGGACCTTCTCCTGGGGAATCTGACCCCTATCTTTTGGGTCAGTACCTTCAGCACTGAATATACCAAGGCTGAGGTTCGTCCAGGACTAAAATGAGCCTCAGTTTAAATAATTCAGTAAATTTAGCAGGATAACTTGAGCCTTAAAGTTCAGACAGACCTGGTTCAGTAGGAATTTTCTACATCCTACTTGTGAGTTATTTCACTTCTCAGGGCCTTAGTCTCCCCATTTTTAAAATGGTTGTTGAACAAAACCTACTGTAGAGCTGATGTTAAGTAAATGACATTATTGTTACTATTGTCCTTTTCCTTCTTGTCTGGACCTTACCTATTGATTGATAGTTAATTTTTATTGGGGATTAAAACATTTTGCTAGTCATACATAAATTCACAGTATCATTTAATCTGAATAACCACCTTATAAGATTGGTCCTGTTGCTATCCTCATTTATGTATAAGGAAACTGAGATTTAAAGGTGTTTGGTAGCTGCCCAGAGAAGTCGTACAGCCAGCAGAGGAGAGGCAGGTTAAAACCCAGGCAGTCTGGCCCAGAGCCTGAACTCATAGCTTCTCATTGGCTTCATCGTAACTCGTAACTACCTCATCTTTCCTCTTCCTAAGACAGAGGCACTGTCTTATGTGCCACGCCTGCCTGTTTTTCTGTGCCTTAGCTCTTCCCTTGATAACCTATCTAGTTCTACCTTGCTCCTGCCAGTCCTTCCCATAAATTCCAGCCTAGTATCTAGAGACCTGCTGGCATTGATCTCTGAATATTGCTCCTCCTTTCTGTTCTCTGGCAGCTAGGCAATGATTTGTTCCTTCTTCCAGCAGACTCACCAACCATCTACTATGTTCCAGGGCCAGCATAAGGCACTGGTAATATCAAAACACATTAAACAGGGCTACTGTTTTAAAGAAAGTCAATTCTAGTCAGTTAGACAAACAAAAATAGAGAAGTGTTGGTGGCATTCCTAACCTATTCATTTTTTTTACCCCCATGTATAATTCATCTCTGTGATCGGTTGATTTTATCTCCTAAATGTCTCCTGAATATGTATGTTTTTCACTCTCTCCATTGCCAGCCTACAGTACAATTTACTATTATTTCTCACTGGGCTACTGCAATAATCTCCTCCCTGATGTCTTGTATCCAGATTATGTCTACCTCCAAACTTTTCTTCATACCACAGCAAGATTGATCTTTGGAAAATGGAAACATGCTTAAAATAGTTTAACGGCTTCCCATTGTTTTTAGCATTATGGGAACAAAAATAAAATCCCCCGAATTTGAGAAAAGAGCGTAAGGGAGTTGTATCAGCATAAGATGATGGGTAGTCTTTTAAGATCCCTCTAGCTCTTACATATAAGATTTTTTTTTCAGTATTGGTGTTTTTATTTATTTTTTGATATAATGATTTTATTTTTTTCCATTATAGCTGGTTTACAGTGTTGTGTCAGTTTTCTACTGTACAGCATGGTGACCCAGTTACACATACCTGCATACATTCTTTTTTCTCGCATTATCAGGATTTTTTTTTTTTTTTTGCCTTTTAGGGCTGCTCCCATGGCATATGGAGGTTCCCAGGCTAGAGGTCAAATTGGAGCTACAGCTGCCAGCCAATGCCACAGCAAACCAGATCCAAGCCATGTCTGTGACCTACATCACAGCTCAGGGCAATGGTGGATCCTTAACCCACTGAGGGAGGCCAGGGATCAAACCCGCAACTTCATGGTTCCTAGTTGGATTCATTTCAGCTGTACCACGATGGGAACTCCTGTTTTTTGTCTTTTTAGGGCTGCACCCATGACATATGAAAGTTCCCAGGCTAGGGGTTGAATCAGAGCTATAGCTGCTGGCCTGTTCCACAGCCACAGCAATATGAGATCTGAGCTGCGTCTGTGATCTACACCACAGCTCACGGCAATGCCAGTGCCTTAAGCCATGGAGCAGGGCCAGGGATCCAACCTGTGTCCTCATGGATGCTAGTCAGATTTGTTTCCGCTGAGCTAAGACAGGCACTCCAGATTTTTTTTTAATTAAAATATATTTGATTTACAATGCTGTGCCAATTTCTGCTCTACAGCAAAGTGACTCAGTTATACATGTAAATGTATACATTCTTTTTTATATTATTTCCACCATGTTCTATCCCAAGAGATTGTATATAGTTCTCTGTGCTATATAGTAGGACCTTGTTGTTTATCCTTTATAACTGTAATACTTTGCATCTACTAACCCCAAACTCCCACTTCATCCCTCTCCCATCCCTCTTTCCCTTGCCAACTACAAGTCTGTGCTCTATGTGTCTGTGAGTCTGTTTCATAGATAGGTTCATTTGTGTCATTTTAGATTCCATATATGTGATATCATATCATATTATATTTGTCTTTCTCGTTCTGACTTCCTTCACTTAGTATGATAATCTCTAGTTGCATCCATGTTGCTTTGAATGGCATTATTTCATTCTTTTTTATGGCGAAGTAGTATTCCATTGTATGTTACATATGAGATTTGACTTCATCTGAATGGCGCTGTGCAGCCCTGATACCATGTTTTAGTAAGACTTACCCACTCAGTACTGATTATTCTCCAGTTACCACAATCAGACAGATCTTTACCTTCTTTAGTGATAGGACCAATTCAAGAATGTTTTCATTCATTTATTCATTCATTCATTCTGCAAACATTCACTGAGCATCTATTCTGTTTCAGGTCCTGGATTAAGTGCTAGAGATATAGAATTAACTCATTTAACCCTAGTAACTGTTAGGTGCTGTTTCTAGTGTTTCAACTATGTCCCGCAGGCAGAAAACAGGCATGGTCCCTGTTCTTATAAAGATTAAATACTAGAATGAGACCTAGTTCCTGCTCTTGGAAAGCTTGTGGCCTAATAGGAAAGATGTTCACTTATTAACTCAGCATTCGCTGAGTATCTCCTATGTGCCAAGCCCTGGGGATACAGAACTGTCATAATTATCATATGGAGTGGTAAGTATGAGACCTGAATTCTGTTCAAGGGCCTGTGGAAGCCCAAAGGAGGGAGACATGAATTCTACATGCAGGACTAGGGAGGACTTTGCCTTGGAAATTCCTGGTAGAATTAGGCCTTAAAAAATATGTGGTGTACCATGTTAGTGCTAGGTACCACGATGGGCATTCAAGTCAAGAACAATATTACACTTCATATTTCTCCCAGGCTTTATTTTTTTATGGAAAATATTACTTCTAGTATTTGTAGCACTGCATTATATTGATGAGGAAACTAAGGTTCAGTGGTGTAAAGTGACTTTCCCAAAGACACAAAGCTAGTGGTGCCAGGATCAGTATTTCTGCCGAAACATGTCTGGCTTTAAAGCCCTTCCTCTCTTCACTCCACCCTGCTGAATGCACTGACTTTTTTAGACTATCGTTTGGCCTCAAACATATCATAATTTCACTTATAATTCTTGTATCACAGCCTTCTAACTGTCATGCTCAGTTGAGGCTATCCATGTGAAACCCAATGCAAGCCTGCTTTGGGGTCAGAGTTCTAGAAAAGAGATTTATTGTCTCAGGAAAACTGGTTATCAGTTAACATTAATTTGTGTCTTGTTTCCTGAGCTCCTGTCGTCTCTCTGATACCTGAATTTCCCTAGCAAATCCCAGGCTTTCTCTCCAGGCAAAGCTGCTATTCCCTCTCCTCCTCCCCATCCTTCAATAAGAAATTGGCTCCTTCAGGGGCACTATGGACTTAACAGACCTCTGTAAAAGAGCAGAACAGGCAGAAGGCATGACATTGAGTTCCATTAAGTGCAAAACATCTTGATAGGCACTTTAGGGAATCAGAAGAAACTGACCACATGGGATTACTGTCAGGATTATTGTTTCAATGTGACTAGTAAGGTGCTCTGTTGTTATTAGCCTCAGTTTCCTCATCTGTAAAATGAGCATGATCCTGTCAGTCCTATCAACCTCAAAGGTTTGTGGAGGATCATCTGACATGTGGCTATGAAAGAGCTTTAATATTGAAAGATATCTTATTCATATCACATATTTTTGCTTAGTGGTCATGATTGTGATCACATTGTTCAAAAGAAGCACGGAAGAATGGTTAGGTGGTAGTGAAACCACTTCGGTCTGGCTGACCAAGGCCGGACAAAGCTAGTCAAGCACTCATCTGTAGTCACACCACAGAGATTACTCTATACCTTAACAACCTCATTCGTACACATGTGTTTCTATGCTATATTATGAGGCAAAAATACTTGACTAAGGATGAATCAAGTTCAGTGGTAGAATTAGAATTAAGGGATTTGAATATTCCAGCACTATTTCCACTCCACCACCATGTGGTCTCACAAGATAGAGTCTAAATAGTTCCTAGAAGCCAGATTGTTTGGATGAGAGTGATCCTTGAAAAACAGGCTAGAGTTTTGTCCAGAAGTTAACGCCTGTTACTTTGTCCTGACCTAGGACCAGAGCAATTGTCTAACTTTCAATCAGCCTTTTCTTTTGTTGTTGAATTTAATATGGGAGCAAATCATGATGATGTCTCTTTGTTCTATTAGTCACATTCCAAAATTTTCCCCAAATATGTTATAGGACTTAGCCTGCGTGTGTGTGTGTGTGTGTGTGTGTGTGTGTGTGTGTGTGTGTGTGTGAGAGAGAGAGAGAGAGAGAGAGAGAGAGAGAGCAAGATGTAAGAAAGAGAAGAAAAGAAGTCCCCAGAAGGTTAAAAAGACTCTCTTTGATAGTACCCGGGAGTGATCACGCCCTGAATATAGACTTATAGTAGCTAAAATTTTGTGTAAGCAATTAAAGTAGGCATCAATGCAATAATTTGTTAATTTATCTTGAGAACTGACTCACTAGAAGCAGATTATACAAGGTCCACATGCTCTATCAGCTGTGCATTATCTTCCATCATTAAGCCACATGGGAAGCCAAATCATTACTTCAAGCTTTTCTGGTGATTGTGTAAGCAAGAGGAATTCATATGCTACTTTATCAGTCGAGAGATTGTCTCTTCACAAGGTAGCTATACTGACAGGACTGAAGGGTTACACGTGGGCCTTTCCCTTTTCTTGTGGAGTGTGATGCGAATGTTGGTGCCTATGGCTAAGTATGCAGAGCCATGTCTTTCTGAAAGTGTGTGTATTTGTGTGCATATGTATGTAAATATATGCATATGTCTGGGCTCCTTACTGCATTTTATTTTTGGAGATTCCACTTCTTTCACATACCTTACCACAACTTGAGACTCATTCTAATGTTCTGTATACATTTGGTGCACAGCAAATGCCTGCTTACCAATTGGTCAATAAGATAGTTTCCAAGTGTAGAAAACAGCTCTTTTGTTCCCATCATCCTCACCATCAAACATTCATGAGATGAATACCTATTGTGTGCCTAGGGAGTATTGAAAACCAAGTCTATATTATTGTTTTCCCCTTAATAACACTGTGCCCTTCTAGAGTAATTGTATACATAATTGTACAGACAGGAAGAACCTTCTTATCAAGAGGAGTTGATGACTCTTTGTCCAAGTGATTTAGATCAGGAATAAAACTATGCATAGCATCCATGACTTGCCACTCATCACTCTACCATCTATTCAGGTAGCCATCTGTTCATCTCATCTTTCTCACAGGTAGCTCAGGGTGCTTCCCATTTAGCCACTTATTTGGTATTTTAACAAACCTGTGAGTGAAGGTCTGTGGCCCTGATTTGGAGCTCAGGACAGTCTACTGACTTTTCATCACAACATGTATGTTTCCCTATAGATTTTGTCCTGTTGATGGGTATCTTTTAGTCTCACTGTACATGAAATGTCAATCAAATAAGGATTTTCTATACCGGTTTTAGTAATAGAACCATGAAGGAAGAGAGCTGGAAAGCATCTTAGAGAAACATCTATATTCCAGTGTCCTTGTCACCACTCCTGTCAGAATTCCTGATGATTTTGACATTCAGTATTCTAATTCCTTGGCATCTCAGTTCTTTTATTTTCACCCTTCTCAGAAACTCTATTCATTATCATACCTTAGACCTTATAATTACTACCATATTTTATTGAATCTAAGATGCCATTACATCTCCCTTTTCAAAGGTGATAAAATGTGAAAAAATACCTGCACCATCTCGTATTTCCAGTTCGTTCACTTTGTAGCCCTACTTTTACAATTTTGTGATTTCCATTAGAAACTAAACCACTGACCCTAATATCTTTTCAATGTCCTCATCCTCCTTGAATCATTATTTTTTTCTTTATTGTCTTAGAGTCCATGGTTTATCCTTATAATCATTTCTCTGCATACACCTTCGACTACTTTACATTTTTGGCCCCTGTCTTGCTTCCTAGAAAAATTCCAACTCTATTTAAATCCAACTATATCAGGATAATTTTTTAAATTATAACTAAGAAGATGGGTATATCTAGAGAAAAAAAATCAAAACCATTACTTTTAGCTTCTCTTTAAAGGATATCAAACCTCAGGTGAGCCCATACTACATTTTCCAAGTCAGTTTGCTTTTCCATTCTTTCAGTAGGCAATTTAACATTGTATCTCTTTTCAAACTTTCAACATTAGCACTCCCTCCTCATACTCACCTAAAGATCATGGTGGCTTAAGAGGTCAAACAAGATAGTATTTTTCTCTCCCACCTGAGTTAAGACTCTCTGGAGAGAAAGGCACAAAAGTCAGCAGACAGAGATTAAAGATACCATCTCAATTGATGATAAAGAAGATATAGCATGTATCTGCTGATCAATGGGCTTTCTAATAGAGAAAACCAATCAATCATAGGTATCCATAGAAAGCTTCAGGCCTACTTCCTTCCCAGAGATATGGTATTCTCATAAAAGTTCACAGCACACAGGGGCAGAGTGGAATACATACTCCCTGTTAGTCATTCCTCAACAGTCTCATCACATTCTTACAAATGCATCAACCAAAAATGGCCCTAAGGAGAAGGGAATGAAGCCATGAGTATAAAACATAAAATTAGGGTAAAGAAATGTATCTATCAACAATAACTTTGCTTTTTTTATTTCATGGGGAAACCCTGGAGAACATCCTTCTACCCTCCAACCAGCAAATCTATTAATTTATTGCAACTTTGTTATCCTTCTTTCTACAGTTGGTATATTCTTTGGGCTTATCTATAGTCATTTTTGCCTTGAATCTCAGCTCTATGCATCAAGAATGTATACAAGAGAAATTTTCTTCTCATTTCTCCGTAATTTATTTCCAGTCCTTACTGTATTATTCCCTTCAGCATACATATGTAATATATTATTACATCTTAAAAAAAACAGAATTTCATCTCCCATTTTCCTTCAGTCTCTGTCCCAATCCTCTGGCCTTTGATATAGAAAAAATTTTTTTTGAAAGATAGACTGTAATTTTTCTTTTTCTCTCTCTCTTGAGCTAACTCCCAGGCCTTTTCCCCATAGTCCCATGGAAATTATTCTTGTCAGTGTCACCAGTTACTTCCATATCACTAACTTGTTTGGTTAGTTTTCAGTCTTTTTCATTCAGCAACAAGTGATCACTCCCTTTTTTATTTTCCCTCCTTTTTAAATACAGCTTTATTGGGATATAATTGATATACAAAGAACTGCACATATTTAGTGTGTACAATTTCATGAGTTTGGACATATGCAAACACATGTGATGCCATCACCACAATCAAGATAACAGACATATCCAACATCTCCAAAAGTTTTCTTGCACTGCTTTGTTTTTGTTAATTTCTTTGTTTTGTGGTAAGAACATTTAACATGGTGTCTACCCTCTCGACAAATTTGAAGTGCACAATGCTGTGTTATTAACTATAGGCATTATGTTGTTCAACAGGTATCTATAACTTATTCATTTAGCAAAACTGAAGCTTTAAACCACTGAAGAACCCGCAGTTTCCTCTATTTCCAGCCCCTCACTGTTACTACTGTGTTCTCCATTTCTATGTGTTTGACTATTTAAATACTTTATAAATGAATCATGCAGTATTTGTCCTTCCGTGACTAACATTTCATTTAGCATAAAGCCCTCCACATTCATCCATGTTGTTGCAAATGGCAGGATTTCCTTCTTTTTTAAAGCTGAATAATACTCCATTTTTTGTCTACCACATTTTCTTTATTCATTTATTCATGGATACTTGGGTTGTTTCCATATCTTGGGTATTGTGAATGTGGGAATAGAGAAATTTCTTCAGCATCCTGATTTCAATTATTTTGGGCATATGCTTGATATATACTCAGAAATGAGAGGGCTATATCATATGGTAGTTTTATTTTTAATTTCTTGAGAAACTCCCATACCATTCCATAACTGCTGCACCATTTTACCTTTCTCCAAAGAAGATTACAGGATTTCTCACTGTGGCACAGTGAATTAAGAATCCAGCATTGTTGGAGTTCCCATCATGACTCAACAGTTAAGGAATCTGACTAGCATCCATGAGGATGCAGATTCAATCCCTGGCCTTGCTCAATGTGTTAAGGATCCGGCATTGCGTGAGCTGTTGTGTAGGTCACAGATGCGGCTCAGATCCTGCGTGGCTGTGGCTGTGGTAGTTACAGCTCCAATTTGACCCCTAACCTAGGAACCTCCATATGCCGTGGGTGCCACCATAAAAAAAAAAAAAAAGAAAAGAAAAGAAAAAGAAAAAGAAAGAATCCAGCATTGTTCTCTGTGTCAGCTTGGGTCACTGCTGAGGCACGGGTTTGTTCTCTGGCCTGGCACAGTGGGTTAAGGATCTGACATTGCCATGGTTGTGGCGTAGGTCTCAGCTGTATTTCAGATTTCATCCTTGGCCTGGGAACTTCCATATGCCGCTAGTGTGGAAAAAAAAAAAGGAGGCTTACAAATGGCCAACAGGTGTGTGAAAAAAAATGTTCAAAACATCATTGATTATCAGGAAAATGAAAATAAAAATTATAATGAATATCACACCTGTTAGAATGGCTATTACCTGGTGTTGGCAAGGATGTTAATAAATTTGAATCTTTGTACATTTCCTCATTCTTAAACTTGAAATCCTCTGCTACTGATTTTCCTTCTTACTGCTTGACCAATCCTTTTGTGTGTATCTTCTCTTTCTCAACATGTAAACATTGTTGTTTTCTCTATCTTTATTCATTCTTTAAGTGATTTCATCTACTCCATCTGTATGTCATCAATATACCAGTTGACATTCAGATTTATATCATCTCCAACTCCAACTTTGCCCCTGGTCATGTATCTCATAGTATTCCATGTATTCATGGAACTGTTCTTTAACTAGGTGTTTCAGTCAAAGAACATGGATTACTTTTTGGCTTTTCTTTTTCTCTCACACCCTATATCCAGTCATTCAGCAAACCCTGTTTTCTCTACCTTCACAATTAATCCCAATTCTGATCACATTTCAGCTATCACTGCAATCACGTAGTCTAAGATCATCTCCAGCCTAAACTAGTCAATTGTCTCCTAGCTGATACCCATGCTTCTACTCTTCCTTATATTCTGTTCTTCACACGGCAAGTCAAATACTATAACTCCTTTGCTCAAATGTTCTAATGGCTTTCAGAATAAAATTAACTCTGTATCACTATGAAGTGAGAATATAGAATTGTACACAGCATATCCTAAACCCTTAGGGAACTCACAGTCTACTGGCAGAGTAATGTGTTAGTTTGAGTCTCCTGATAAACAGACACCAAGACAGGACTAAAAAAATGTAAGAATTTTATTAGGGGAAATACCTGTGAGAGAAAATGAGGAGAGAGCTAAGGAGGTTTGGAGGTCTTTAAAATTGTATATCTGACTTCAAGCAAAGGAGGGAAGGAAGGGTGGGTGAAAAGTTCAGCAAGGTCACTGGGGTGTCCTTGAGCCAAAGATACATGTTGGAGGAGTCTCATGTCTCCCAAGAATGGGTCTTCCTTAGTATTCCAGCATACCATGCTCAGTCACTGGGTCTTTGTGAGAAGTGTTGCTTTGGAGCAAATGCAGCAATGGGTTTTAAACTGCAGGAGTTGGAGTCCTAGATTGATTGTTTTCCTGTAGTTGGAGGTTTGCAAGGTACATTCTCATGACCACCATAGGAAATACATGAGTACTGTTGTGGGTAGGCCAAAGGAAAAAGTGCCTATCCCCCTGGAAAATATGCAGAGGTATTGGACAAAGAAATATCTCAAGGACACAGAGCTAGCCACACCACAGACTTGTTTACTGAATTTGAATGTAGGGAAGGAGGGTGGTCAGTGGAATGACTATCACATTGTAGCTCCTGCACTTCTAATAGTTAGAAACATATGTGAGTTCTGCTCCCACATTGCTTATTTCCAGAGTTTATTTCTAGACGTATTCTTTTTTTAATGTTCATCTGTTTCCACTCTAAACTCATTTAGAACTGAAGTGTTTTGGTTGGATCCCAAAATCATTTGAAATATGGGCTGTGATCAAGCCTTGTGTGCTGATGATTAGAGGTGGTGTGTAACCCACACAAATGGAAACAATATTCAGACTCCCTACCTGAACCACGCACTGTAGGCCCCAGAACAGTGACTCTGAATGATGACCTGGTTCCTGCTCTCCAAAATGCACTTGAAGCGGTCCTTGTACTTCAGACTTTGCAAAAACATAAAAGCAATCCATTTGGAGGTATTAACTTCAGATTATGTGTGATAGATTTTTACAATAGTGGCCTCCAGTGAAACACAGCTCCCAGAATTCATACTCTTTTGCTTCGTGATATTGACATTCTTCCTGTGAGAGGTGGAGTCTGTTTCCCTTTGCATCTAAACTGGCCTTATGACTTTCTTTGACCACTGTCATGTGGCAGAAAAGACTTTGTAATTTCTGAGTCCAGGCATTAAAAGCCCTTGTTATTTTGCTTTCGTGCAATTAGAGTGCTTCTGTCATGTAAGAAGACATCTAACTTGCTAAGGAACAAAGATCATGTAAAGGAAAACTGAGGTACCCCAGACAACAATCACACCAAGTGCCAGGCATGTGAGTGAGACTGTCTTAGATCATGCAGCCCTAGCCGTCCATCAGGTGCCTGCGACTACATTAGGAATCCTTTGTGAGAGGAGCAGAAGTATCCAGCTGAATCCAGTCCAGATTTCTTGTGAACACAATTGTGAGCAAATCAGTGATTGTTTCCTTAACCCATCAAATTATGGAATGACTTGTTTATGCAGCGTTAGATAACTGTCATATTGTAGAAATAATATTGTTATATGTCCAAAGATAATTATTAAGTGTTCCCAAAATATTAACAGTTTTGAGGTAGATTGGCTTAGTGGAAAGGGCTCAGGGTTTGTCTTTGCAAATTTGGGTGCTGATCATCTTAATATCTCATCTAACCTCTCTGAGCTTTAGTTTTCTCACTTGCAGACCAGGAAATACAACTCTATATAGGCTTAGTGTGATGGTTGAATGACCAAAAAATAGTAAGACACATGAGTAGCACATAGGATTATTCAATAAATGTGAATCTAACTCCCCCCCATCTTTCTTCAGCCTTACATTTTGTGAATGCTTTGTAAATAAATGTGCATTTTAACTGAATCCTGTTCTCTGATTGATTTTTCTCTACAGGATTTCTTATTTGATATTTTCATATTACTAGAAGAGTACATTAAGTTAAACTTACTAGTAATGACTTAACGTTTGTTTGTTTGTTTGTTTTTACTCAGCAAATGAGGATTTGGGAGGAGATAAATGTGTGTTTTCCCGAAGATATTAAATGAATATTGGGGTAAAGAAAAAAGGCATAATAAAGAGTAGATGACCAATGGAATGCTTCATTGGTATGAGATTTTCTTTTGGAATGATGAACAAGTTTTGGAACTAGATAGAGGTGGTGGTTGCAAAACATTGTGAATGTACTAAATAGTTCACTTTAAAATGCTTAATTTGGGGGCCCTCGTCGCGGCTCAGCAGTAGTGAACCCGACTAGTGTCCTCAAGGACACGAGATCCAATCCCTGGCCTTGCTCAGAGTGTTGAAGATCTGGCGTTGCTGTGAGCAGTGGTGTAGGTTGTAGATGCAGTTTGGATCCCACATTGCTATGGCTGCAGTATAGGCTAGCATCTACAGTGCCAATTCGGCCCCTAGCCTGGGAACTTCCATGTGCTATGATGACCCACAAACAAATAAAATAAAAAAGTAAAATGGTTAATTTTGTTATGTGAATCTTAAACCTTTCTTTCTTTTTTTTTTTTTTTTGGAGGTGTGTGGCCCATGACAAGAATGATCTGGGTTGGAGTTGATTAAGCTGTGAAAAGTGAAATAGAAAAATGCAAGGCCCTATAAAAGAATAAAAAGGGACTGATGTAATCAGTTCAATAAGGAATAACTCAGTTGGATTGAACGGGTCATGGGGGCAGGATATAACAAGCTATTGGGTTGGCTAGGCAATAGGTGAATTAGCAGAGAGGATATATGCTTTGCTGCAGCATCTTCCTCCCTACAAGGGTGGTACTGACCACTGCCTCAGTACTTTCTCTCTCTCATGTGGGTTCACTAGTCGAATACTGATGGGCTTCTCTGAGATGAAACCTTACACACTAATACTGCCTTTTATTTGGGGAGGGAGGCAATCTCTGAACCCAGAGAAAATTAACACAGAGAAGGAGGTACGGTAAATGTATGTAGGTGTATCTCTGGTTGGCCATAGCTTTGCAAATGACATATTTGTTTTTCTCAGTCTCCCTCTTCTCCCATTAGTACAAAATGTGGCCTGTTGAGCATCCGTCCCCAGATTCTTCAGGGTTCGCTACCTAGCTCCCAATAGTACTGGGGAAACAAGTTCCAAGACAGCAGCAGCAGATGCATCAGCAAAGTGAGTCACAGGATATAGAATGAGTCACTAAAGAGGTGGGTGGTATGCAAGCCAGCAGCATTCCATGCTGGCCCACCTGTAGCCTGCAGCCCCCCGGGCCTGAGTAAGTAAGCCAGTATGAGTGTGTGGGCTCCAAGCATGTTATATAGTGCCCTGTACCTCAGCACAACAGGGAAGTCCTGGGTGTAGGATGCAAGAGTTAGTGAATAACTTAGTGGGGTATTCTCATCTGTACCATTTCTTTGATGCTATCCTCCAGATCAACAGTTTGGCATCATCTTGTAAACCTTGAATATTTATATATATCCTAACACCCAGGAATTATACTTCTAGGTAAATATCCCAAAGAAACTCTTAAAATGTATACCAGAATACAAGATTGATCATGGATGCCTGGTCATAGTGGTAAAAATCCAGAATTTATTTTTAAAATAGATAAATAAATAAAATAAAGTAAAATAATATTATATCCAGATAACACTATCTCATGAAGTAGGGATTATTGTTAATTAAATTCTACATAGCCAACACTCTTTAAAACAGGTTTCTTTTTCTTCTTATTTTTGAATCTCAGTTGCATCACAACATGGATCACTGGGAGTTCAGTGATTTATTTATTTATTTACCACCTTTGTACATGTTTCCTTGGCCTTGCTGTACTCTTTTCATAGCCACTCTTTTTTTAAAAAATATCTTTTATTAAAGCATAGTTGACTTATAGTGTTTCTTCAATTTCTGTTGTACAGCAAAGTGACCCAGTCGTACCCTATGCTGAGCAGTAGGGCCCCATTGCCCATCCATTCCAAATGTAACAGTCTGAATCCACCAACCCCAAACTTCCTGTCCATCCAACTCCCTCCCCCTCCCCCCAGCAACCCCAAGTCTGCTCTCCCTGGCTGTAATCTGTTTCTGTTTTATAGATAGGATCATTTGTATCATATTTTAGATTCCACAAATAAGTGATATCATACGGTATTTGTCTTTTTCTTTCTGACTTACTTCACTTAGTATGAGAATCTCTAGTTGCATCTATGTTGCCACAAATGGCATTATTTTGTCCATTTTTATGGCCAAGTAGTATTCCATTGCATACGTAGTCACTCTGTCTTATCCTCTAGGCCTCAGCTTATGTGAATATTCTTCATCTGGGAAGAATCAGTGGAACATTTCTAGAGACCAAGCTGTAGGTAGTTGCCCAGTCTTCTGTTCACGAGGCCAGCCCTCCCTGAGTAATGTGATATGGTGATGTGATCATTGGCACAGCACAGGTTAGTTGATAGCCACAATGATGTGGTAGGTAGAACAGAATCATGAAAATTACGATGAGCTTCCTAGTAGAGGGTACCTGTTTTGTTAGATAGAAAATGGGAAAAAAGGATGATTAAGCATATGGGGAAACTGTGAACAAAGGCACGAAAGAGAGAAAACATAAAGTACATTCCAGGAAGAGTAACAGGTCTTGTTTCTGTCCTTTAAGTATAGAAGCAGGAAGCTAGAGGCTGAGAAATCCAACATATTGATCTGGAGCTAAAGTTTGAAAGGTTTTAAGTATGTTGTTAAGGAACCTGTTACCTTATTTTTTTATTTTTTTATTTTTTTTTTTGGCTGAGCTAAATTTTTAGAAATCTTTAATTTTATCCTGAACGCACACACACACAAGGTATTATGATTAGAGACAGAGTTGTTATTAAGTGTCTCACGGTAAATATACAGGCATTATCTTCCTGGCCCAGGCCTATACCTAGGGCAACATGTTGAGAGCAGGTCGTTGTTCTGCACCAGTAGCTGAAGGACGGGAGGAGGACTGGTTTTTCTCTGCTGCTTGTGAAGGGGCAGGATTGCTCCATCCTCCTCTCCTGGGAAGGCTCTCCTCCTTACTCTAACCTTTGCTATATAAATAAAACTATTACTGACACCACAGATAGCCCTCTGCCCAGTTGCTCAGGCCAATAAAATGCATTGGGTTCAAAAACAAAGGAAAGATCTTTTCTTTGATCTGAAGATGGAGGTGGGTGGGGCTGCTTTATACTATATATATATATATATGTATATATATATGATGTGTTTATGAAGTAAGGGGCCATGTCAAAAAGCTCAACAGAACTACGAAGGGCCAGGCTGGAAACTGCATGAGGCTGACCTATTTGGAAGTGAAAGTAATGGTTTGACAGAAGATATAAAGAATGTAAAGAGAACTGGTGGCCATGAGCTAATGTTTTGTCTATGGGAGTTCAAATTATCCTGGATGATACCACTTTACCCCTTTCAAGTCTCATGTATACTATGCAAAGCTTCCTGCACAGAGAAGTTAGATAAATACCTAATAGCATATTGGAATCAGCCACAAATTAGTATCAAGAGAACTGCACAATTAAGTAAGACCACTAAATTACTCTGGAAAGGTAGGCAGATAGACTTTTGAATGCCTGACTTGCCTGAAAACTACCTTGGAGCTCTTGGCTCCCCATAAAACATTAACATGACAAATTAGAGTTTTGATCATGCCAGATATAACAATATTCATTTGTTTAATTAAACAATTGAGGCTGCTCTTAGTGTGGCTCATTTTTAAAGATGTTAAAAATAAAATTAAACACATAATTAAGCTGACAAAAGATAAAGACCCTGATGCTCCAAGTTGAAGACAGTTAATTTATATGGATCTGGGTCCCTGAAGGCACTACAGTTTATTAAAGTTACCAAGGCAGGGATGTGATAAAATATTTTATGCAGTTCTTTAAAGGCTAAATTGCGCTGACACTTTTAAAGTTCACAAGATGCAGTCAATTAGGATGCCTTGTTAGCTAGCTATTGTTTCCTCTTTTTGAAAGGATCTATAGCCTAAAGCTGGACCCACCTTCATTTCTTATGACTAAAAGCATTCATAGACTACCCATGGTTGGTCACATAATCAGAAATTCACTGGTGGATAGACCCAAGGAGTTTGTTATTATTAACAGTAATGAGTTGAGAGACTCCATGCTCGGCGTACCAATGCTGGACATGACTCAGCCATGTATCTCTTTCCTCCTTCCTTTCTTCTTTCCTTTTAATCTTCTTTCCCTCCTTTTGACTGTCTCCTGCCTTTTTCTTTCCTTCCTTCCTTCCGCCATCCCTCCCTTGCTCCCCCTTTTCCTCCTCTCCTTTCTTCTCTCCTTCCCTCCCTCCTTCCCCCTTTCCCTTTCTTGTTTGTTCCCCCCATACCATTTAACCCCCCTCCCTTCTGATCACATTATCAAGACTGTGCTATTCATTAAATTATCTCTCACTTTGGAGTTCATGGTTTGATGGCCATTCCCTGGTTGAGTGGGACTCTCCTCTGCAACAACTCTCCAAGGTTGATGTTTGGTTTCCAGTTGCATTCTTCTCCCCATAGCCACTCAGAACCTTCCAAGGAAATGTCTTTGCTAAAGTCAAGTTTATCTCCCTGCATTTCTTCATTGAGCAGATGATTCTCTCCTCATACTTTCCTCTCTGGTGGTTCCAAAACCTTTTTCTTTCTGAATCTAGAAAGTGTCTTTACTCTTCTACCCATGTTATCATGTCAGTTTCTTCCTTAACACCTTTGTTCCTGTTAGTACCCCTCCAGAAATTCTTTTTTTTTTTTTTTGTCTTTTCTAGGGCCATACCGGCAGCATATGGAGGTTCCCAGGCTAGGGGTCTAATCGGAGCTGTAGCTTGCTGGCCTACACCAGGGCCACAGCAACGTGGGATCTGAGCCATGTCTGCGACCTACACCACAGCTCACGACAACGCCGGATCCTTAACCCACTGAGTGAGGCCAGGGATCGAACCCGAAGCCTCGTGGTTCCTAGTCAGGTTCATTAACCGCTGTGCCATGAGGGGAACTCCCAGAAATTCTTTCCTCTGTCTAAATTTAAGTATCATCTACCTTTCTCACTTAACTGTGTTAACATTTCTGGGTAGAACCAACCTGATGTACATGACGCTGATGGGAATATTTCCTCCATAACACACTGTTTCACTTAGGAGCTATTTTAAAGTGTCAGACGACTGACTGTTTATGGAAAAGCAAGTAGTAAAGAGTCCCGAGGAGTTCCCTTCGTGGCTCAGTGGAAACAATCTGACTAGTATCCATGAGGATGCGGGTTCAATCCCTGGTTTCTCTCAGTGGGTTAAAGATCTGGCGTTGCCATGAGCTGTGGTGTAGCTCACAGATGTAGCTCCATCTGGCGCTGATGCGGCTATGGCGTAGGCCAGTAGCTATAGCTCTGATTCAACTCCTAGCCTGGGAACCTCCATATGCCGCAGGTGTGGCCCAAAAACGTAAAAAACAAACAAACAAACAAAAAGAGTCCTGAGAAGGAACACAGAGCTAGGAAAGCTTCGTGTGCTGAAAAGATCTCCAGTTGCTCAAAATTTATAGACTCTCTGGTTACACTCAGTTGAATAATCACCTGTGCAGGGGGATGATGAAAGCTGTGGATTGTCCCACAGATGAGTGAGGCACATTGACAGGCGATAATAAGGTAGGTGGTATTCCAAAATTTAAGCAAACAGACATAATTTTGTTGGCCTATCTGTCAGCAATAGGTGACAAAATGAATTCCAGGACTATCAAGTGACATTCAGGAAATTATACCCTTACCAAGGAGCTGACTTGGGTGTGAATACAGAGCAAAGCAGGCCTCATCGTCAGAACCTGAGCTCTGGACCCCTGGCCTGCATTAGTACTTTGGCTATATCTCTGTCACGTACTACAGTTTATCTGAAATTATAGTTGCTTGTGTGCCTCTTTGCTTCTTGGGCTAAAAGACTCTCTGAAACAGAGTCTGGGCCTCATTCATTTTTTTATTTGTATCAGTACAAAAATCCTGGTCTTGGGACCCCTGGGTGATAAAGGCTTTAATGAATTTCTCCTGAGCCCACTTAAGAGGTTATGCACTCCTGTGAAATATTTGGTGCCCCCAAATGAGGCAACCGAGCTAGAGGTTTTCCTGTAAGTGTCCAGGGCTCTTCCCCCTACTGTAACCTAAATTCCCTTCCTCTAGACTCCTAATTGGTCGCTCCACTGGCATTCCTTCATTCTCACTCCCACACCACTCCTACATCTAGGTGCAATCGATATGTTCCTAGAACTATTTTCCTGAGTAACTTTATCCTCCTAAAATACATCCCTTGGCACCCTCACAGTCACACAACCTATAAAACTCAGTATAAATCCTTCACTCCAGCTTTCAAGGTCCTTCAAAATATGATTTTAACCTACCATCAAGGTCTTATTTCCTGCATCTCCACAAATTGGACTGCACACTAGTTCTCCAAATATGCATAAACCATACCCACCCAACTTTCCCATCTCTGTGCTTTTGCATAGGCTGACCTATAGACCAAGAATATCCTATTAGTCCCTTTTTAGTGAGGTATGTTTTATCTTTCAAGGAAGGTATCGAATGCTCCCCTCTCCATTAAACCTTTCCTGATTTCCAAAACTAATAGGTTTCTCTTCCTCTAGCTTCCTTTAAGGGCTTTATTTATTCCTCTTTCAGTAAACACCGTACATTTTGAATTAAATTATAGTTATAATGTGTGATTTTCATTCATTCATTCATTCATTTACTCAGTAGACATTTATTGTACATGCGTACCTGCTTTTGTGCCAGGACCTTTACAAGCTGATTAAGATTGGGAAATCCTTGCAATTAAAGGGCTCATAGGCCAGTGGAGGAGACAAGGTATTTGTAAATATATGCACAAAATGTAGTGTGTTAGCCCTAAAAATCGGTATGAACGGAATCCTGTGGAAGCAAAGGGGAAGAAACCAAGACCTGTGATTACTAGGAAGGTCAGAGAATCTGTCATAGCTTAGGCAACATTTGAACCATGACCAGGAATAAGTAAGATCTTGCTGAAATCAAAGAAGGATGCTGGCTTATTAACCACGTTATAATTTTAATGAGAACGGCAAGTGTTTTGCTCATCTGCGTATTCTCTTTCATTCTGCCTTGCACAAAATCAATGCTCAAATAAATATCCATTGAGTGAATAAATGAAAGAATGTGTGAAAGAATGCTTTCTCCTGAAGCTAGCATGGTGACAAGGCACTCATTCTAATGGTTCAGAGAATTATCCTGAACGCGTGCTTACTGTGAGAGGTCCAATCTCTCAGTTGCTGAGGGGCTACATTAAAAATGCATGCATGATAAAATATAACTATGCATAAATATTTGTATTCATTTGGATCTGGAAATGAGGAAAATTTCTGGAAACACACTTCCTGAAAAAAAGGAAAAGTTTTATGCATGTTACCGAATTGCTTTCCGAAAGGGTGTATCAAGCAAAAGAACAAAGGAACTCATGGTTATCAATGCCTATTATGCATCAGTTGCTGTGCTGTCAATTTTTATATGTATCATCTCACTGAAATCTCACAACAATATTGAGGACTAATTATTTCTATTTTACAGAGGAGAACACCAAAATTCAGAAAGCTTAGGGACCTTCATTAAATATCACAGATAGTAAAGGGAGTCATGATTCAGATCCATATCAAAACCCAAATTCTGTATACTACTCTACAAGTTCAAAGGATAAGTTTATTACATTGATTTGGCTGGAATGGTAGATCTGTTTGGGCATTCATGAAAGATCAACTTGAAGGAAGCTCAGTTGAACAAAAATAGGAATGCTAAGTTGAAGGATTTATTTTTATTCTCACAAGCAAGAACGAGTAAATGTCACCCTTGATTCTTTGCAAATATGAAGCATTCATTCATTTGCTCATTTATTCATGTAGCAAACATTTACTGAGAATGACTATAATGTCATGTGACTCATATATACTCTGGAATTTATACATGCAAATATGTGATGTTCCTTTTAAAGTATCTCTAGAAATGTGTGGCACATATTTGGGAGGGAATATCAGATGCTGGAGAGAATAATGTTCAGGGACCTCATGAAAAAGTGAAGTATGTCATAAAAATAATAAATACCATTACAGTATGTTATATATTCATTAATACAGTAACCAATGTTTATTGGTTGTGTACAATGTATTAACAGTGGTGCTAAGTGCTTAACATATATTATCACAATTTTCATAATCCTCTGAGAAAGCTATCATTATCCCTGTTGCCCAGGTGAGAAAAAATGAGGCTCAAATAGGTTGAATAACTACTGAAAGTCAAACAGCTCGTAAGATAGTATTTGTTGACTACCGGAGTAATTTTTATCTCCATTTTGCAGATAGGGAAATGAGGCTCAGAGGTTAAAAAAAAAATAGTTGAAATTTTCTCAACTCACACAATTTTAGTAGTTTTCAGATGGCTCTTTCCCAAGATGCAGGATCCTGTGTCCTGCTCAGGGTTAAGCAGGGAGCTATAACTTAGAAGCAGTAGCTGAAGCAGTGCAGGATGTCACTTCCCTGTGGACATACTGCACTATAGGGAACTAGAAGGGAAAGTTGAGAGAGATAGAATCTTGAGTAAAATATGAAATCAAAAAGTAGACCAGCCAAAGGAATGGCCAGTCATAAAGGCAAGGCAGAGCTGGATAGAGAGAGAATGTACAGGTGGGACTTTAAGGGACAGAGATAAGAAAGTCAGGAGGGGATGGTAGTGGTGATGATGGTGTCAGCTAAATCAGCACCCTTCTACCTTTAAACCACACACACATTATCTAGAGACCTTATTAAAATGCAGATTCTGATTCAGTAGTTTGGTGGTCAGTCACGGGATACTTCATTTCGAATAGGATCCAAGGTGATGTCAGTGATACTGGTTTATGCACCCCATTCTGAGTATCAAGGAACTAAAACATATTGAGCTTACTGTACAGAGCAGGAACTTTTTTATGAACTTATCATGTATTAATTCATTGAATTACCATAATGACTCTATGATGTAAGAACTATTTTTACTTTCATGTTAAAATCAAGGAAACCTAAGAAGCACCAAGAGAAGCCTAGTATCTTGCTGTATTAATCAGTGGTGGAATCAAGTTAACAGTTTAGACAGTCTGACTCTAGAACCCATCTGTGCTCCTAAATATTATGTGTTACTGTCATATGAGAACAAAAGTTAAAGACAGATTTTATAAAAGTTCAGTGCCAATAAGAGATTTGGTGTAGGGGCTTTTTACAGGTATTGATCAGGCTGAGGAGAAAACAGTTCATAGTATAACGTAGCATAGAGCATGGAAGAAACAGGATTTGAATCCATGTAAATCCGGTTGTAAGATCTCTAGTCTCTAGACAATGCTAGGGACAGACTTCAGACTGCCTACAGTGTACCAGACACTAAGAACATAATGGTGAACAAGACCAGCGATGACTTCAGGGGATGTGTATTGTGGCAGGAAAGATAGTATATAATACATACCAATTATTGAGTGTTTACAGCATGGAAAACACCGTTCTAAGCACTTTCTATTTAATTGTCATAATGGCCCTGTAGAATAGACTAGGACTGACGAGGGAGCTCAGACACAGAGAAGGAAGTAACTGTCTGAGGGCCACGGTTAAACAGCAGACCAGGAATCGCACATGGGCACTCTGACCTCAGATTCTGTATTTATTAAAACTATATTCTAGGGCTCTGTAAATAAATGAATATAGGGTATGAGAAGAGCTAGCAGGGAAATAAACAAGATGCTAAGGTAGAGGAAAACAGATCTGCTTTAGATAAAGTGGACTGAGAACTGCCTTTCTGAGGACTAGGACATTTTATCTGAGGCCTGAAAGATGATGAGGGGCCAGTCATAAAGACAGTCAGAAGAGCGTTATGCGTAAAGGGAACAGAATTTGCGAAGGTCCTAACACGAGAAAGAACATAGAGTATTTGAGTAACTGAAATAAACCAGTATAGCTATAGATTAGAGAACATGCAAAAAAAGAGGAAAAAAATGACATAAGATTATCCTACAGAGGTACACAGAATCTAGATTATACAGACCCTTGAAACCATGAAAAGGAGTTTGGATTTTGTTCTAATAGGAAGCCCTGAGAAGGTTTTTAAGGCAGGGATTAACGTGATTATGTTTATCTTGTAAAAGAGAATTCTGGTCACTAGGTGTGTAATAGATCAGAGAGTTCATGACAAGCAAAAAAAAAAAAAAATTGTTTAGTTGCCCAGGAGAGAGATGACAGTGGCATAGGTAAGGTTGGTGGCAAGAGTTAAGAAAAGTGGCTTAGTGATAGAATTAACTAAGAAGAACAATGTGAAAAAGAGTTACAGGGCAGCTCTTATAGAGGAAGCAAGTGATCTGAGGTGGGTGGTCAGAAAAAAGAGATGCCAGTCTAAGAGACTTTGGCTAATGATTGTCGATATGCAGCAGATTTACCCATGGGAGTATCAGGTGCACATGGGTGAGAAGGAGTACCATATTGTATCAAAACTGCTTCATACCGTGCTTCAAGCTTCAAGAAGTTAACATCCAATCAATTTTTTTTTTTTTGGCTATGCCTGTATCATACGCAAGTTGTCAGGTCAAGGATGGAATCCACGCCACAGCTGTAACCAGAGCCACAGCAGTGACAATGCCAAACCCTTAACCTGTTGAGCCATGAAAGAACTCTCAAATCAAATTTTAATATTTTAGAGCCAGGATGCTTTTTGTAGTTCTGCAGAGGAGCAACACAGTCTGCAAATTCCTGTATGCTAATCGTGAATAGCTGAGATAGGCTAGGATAGAGAAAGGATGTCAAACAATCCATATGAATATGATATAACTTTAAATGTCTCATTTCTTTGTTTTCACACCTCATCATATAATGTTGATCAAAGAAAATAAATAAAAATTAAGAGGAGCTACAATTTGTTGTCACATCTTAAAAGCCAAAAAATGTTATTTTCACCTCATTCATTTCAATGGAGGCACCATGGAATTATCTAAAAACACACTCTCTTGAAGTTCCCCTCATGGTGCAGTGGAAACGAATCCAACTAGGGACCATGAGGTTGCGGGTTCAATCCCTGGCCTCGCTCTTTGGGTCAAGGATCCAGCATTGTGGTGAGCTGTGGTGTAGGTAGCAGACATGGCTCAGATCCCATGTTGCTGTGGCTCTGGCATAGGCTGGCAGCTGTAGCTCTGATTAAACCCCTAGCCTGGGAACCTCCATATGCCACAGGTGTAGCTCTAAAAAGCAAAAAAAAAAAAAGCACACACTCTCTTAAAAACTCCTCTCACAGGCATATGAAAAAATGTTATTACTAGTTATTAGAAGAAATGCAAATCAAAACAACAATGAGGTACCACCTCACACCAGTCAGAGTGACCATGATTAACAAGTCAACAGGCACAAATGCTGGAGAGGGTGTGGAGAAAAGGGTACCCTCCTTCACTGTCAGTGGGAACGTAAATTGGTACAACCACTACGGAAAACAGTATGGAAATACCTCAGATAACTAAATATAAAACTAGTACATGATCCAGCAATCCCACTCCTGGGCATATATCTGGACAAAACTTTCACTGAAAAAAGATACAAGCCCTGTATGTTCATCACAGCACTATTCACAATAGCCAAGACATGGAAACAACCTAAATGTCCATGGACGCATGAATAGATTAAGAATATGTGGTACATACATACAATGGAATACTACTTAGCCATTAAAAGGACAAAATAATGCCATTTGCAGCAACATGGATGGAACTAGAGACTCTCAAACTAAGGGAAGTAAGTAAGAAAGAGAAAGACAGACCCATGTGATCTCACTTATATGTGGAGTCTAAAATATGGTACAGAGAATCTATCTACAAAACAGAAACAGATCATGGACATGGAGGGCAGACTTGTGTTTGCCAGGGGGGAGGGGGAGGAGTGGGATGGATTGGGAATTTGAAGTTAGTAAATGCAGTGAAGAATGTATACATGTATGTGTAACTGGGTCACCATGCTGTGCAGTGGAAGAAATATATATATAAAGAAATTTTGGAGTTCCCGTCGTGGCGCAGTGGTTAACGAATCCGACTGGGAACCATGAGGTTGCGGGTTCGGTCCCTGCCCTTGCTCAGTGGGTTAACAATCCGGCGTTGCCGTGAGCTGTGGTGTAGGTCGCAGACGCGGCTCGGATCCCGCGTTGCTGTGGCTCTGGTGTAGGCTGGTGGCTGCAGCTCCGATTCGACCCCTAGCCTGGGAACCTCCATATGCCGCGGGAGCGGCCCAAGAAATAGCAACAACAAAAAAGACAAAAGACAAAAAAAAAAGAAATTTTTAAAAAATGAAGTTAGTAAATGCAAACTGTTGCATTTGGAGGGGATAAGCAACGAGGTCCTGCTGTGTAGCACAGGGAACTATATCCAATCACTTGTGATGGAACATGATGGAGGATAATGTGAGAAAAAGAATGCATATATATGTATAACTGGGTCACTTTGCTGTTCAGCAGAAATTGACAGAACATTGTAAATCAACTATACTTAAAAAAAAGAAATAAAATAAAAGGAAGGCACCCCAAAACAAACAAACAAAAATCCCGGAGTTCCTGTCGTGGTGCAGTGGAAACTAATCTGACTAGGAACCACGAGGTTGTGGGTTTAATCACTGTCCTCGCTAAGTGGATTAAGGATCTGTTGTTGCCGTGAGCTGTGGGGTAGGTCACAGAAGGGTCTTGGATCTGGCGTTGCTGTGGCTGTGGGGTAGGCCAGCAGCTATAGCTCCGATTAGACTCCTGGCCTGGCAACTTCCAATGCCATGGGCACAGCCCTGAAAAAATAAATAAATAAAAAAAATAACCCCTCTTCTCAGAGTTCCTGTTGTGGCACAGTGGGTTAAGAATCTGGCATTGCTGCAGCTCTAGTTTAGGTCACAGCTCTGACTTGGATTCAGTCCCTGGCCCCAGAACTTCCATATGCTGCAGGTGTGGCTGAAAAATTAAAAATGAAAATAAAATAAAAACTCCTCTCCTTGGAGTTTTTTAGATTTGGGTTTAAAGCTTTGCACTGCAACAACTTTTCTGAGCAAGTCACTTTATCTCTCTGAGCCTCAATTTTGTCATCTGCAAACCATGACTTAAAAGCCCTTTGACAACTGGTTGTAATAATAAAAAATTTTCTGCCAAGTGCCAGGGATAGAGTGGATACTCAACAAATGCTGGTGGAACTGAGAAGGAAACAAAATTGTTCTATAAATACTAAGTACTGAATCTGGCCCATCACTGCAGCTTGGGTGTCTCTGACAGTCTCATCTGTGGGAACGTGATCTTCCAAACCTAAGAAAGTCTCAAAAAACTGAAAATCATAGATGTTGTTAGCCCTGACTTGAACTAAATTTATTCAACAGAAATTAACCTAAATTAAGTCTAATTCTATTGTTTCTGTGTTTCCAAAGGATCTTAGGCTGAAGGTTGAGAAATAATCTTTCAATGACCTTCTAATGATTATATTTTATTATTTGCTTCTTGTGGTAACAGCCTTCAACGTGGCTTCTAATTTTCTTCAACCTACACTCTTGTGTAGTGCCCTCCCATGCTGCACCAGAGCTGCCAGGATGTGTAATCATAACACTTTCGAGATAAGGTTATAAACGATACTGCAGGTTCTATCTTGGTCTCTCTCTCTTCCCCCATCCTTCCCTCCTTTCCTTCCTCCATCGGATTATTTGCTCTGGGTAAAGCCAGCTGCCATGTCATGAAAACATCTCTGGAGAGGCCTATGTACCGTGTAGTGAGGAATTGAAGCCTTCGGCCAATAGCCGTGCAAATGAACTTTGGGAAGTGGATCTTCCAGGACCAACCAGGTTTTCAGATGACTGCAACCTTGACTGATAGCTTGAATGAAACCTCATGAGAGACCCTGAACCAAAATAGCCCTGCTAAGCCATTCTCAGATTCCTGACTCTCAGAAAATCTGAAAGTTAACAAATGTTTGCTGTTATAAGCTAACATGTTTTAGAGTAATTTGTCACACAGCAATATACACCTAATACAGTATTTTGTTACTCAAGCCTATGGAAGATTGTCATTTACATTTAACAGACCTTTCTCAGAGCTTTGACTTAAAACTTGTATTAGTGTCTGGAGTTCAGAGTTTCTTATCTATTGTTTTCTCTAGGTATAATTGTGGTCAGGATGAATCCAGTGTCAGGATAGAGGACTGTTACTCTAATGGGCCAGATAAAATGAAATCTGTATTCTACAAGCCCCATGACCAAAGGGGAATCAAAAGACCCATTTCAGATTAAGTTGCAGAAAAAAAAGGTCAGAGACTCAGCCTAGGGACTGATACTTAGTAGGTACTCAAATATCTGTTGATACAGATTCCTCACACTTGAGGTAAGTCCACCCATCCATAAGTAGATTTGTCTGTCTTGCAAAGGGCATACTTCCAGATCCAGACTGCCACAACTATGCCATGTACTTATGGTTACCCAGTGGTTATGAGAAGACCAGGAATTCTCTCTCCGTGTGTGTGAATATGTGTGTGCGTATGCACACATGCATAAGTGCATGAAACTATCTTTATATGAATGTAGCTTTACAAAAAGTAAAGTTATTTCCAATTTTTCTTTTAAATTCAGCCCAGTTACCACATTGGGAACTGATCCACCTGGTCTAATGAAGAGAAGCTTATCATGTGACCAGCCTGACTCTGGGCACATTCTCTTTTCTCCTGGAAATGTCGTAGCAGATAACAGAGGTAATACCCTGTATGGGTACAATTTGAGAAAGATGAGGGTGCTACCACAGTGTAGGAGAGAGGCCGCTGGTTAACCCCTCTTTGCTGGGTTTGCCAAGTTTGACAGATCATCTAGGAAGAATATGCTTCCAGCAAAGTTCCCAGACCATATTCAGAAATGGGCATTGTTTTTGTTGTTGTTGTTGTTTTTATTTTATTTATTTTTTTTTAGGGCCGCACCTGTGGCATATGGAAGTTCCCAGGCTAGGGGCTGAACCAGAGCTACAGCTGCCAGCCTCCACCACAGCCACAGCAATGCCAGATCTGAGCCATGTCTGCAACCTATACCACAACTCATGGCAACACCAGATCCTTAACCCAGTGAGCAAGGCCAAGGATGGAACCCTCGTCCTCATAGATACTAGTCAGGTTCGTTACCACCGAGCCAGAAGAAATGGGCATTGTTAATATCGCTTACATCTGTGAGTTCCCTGTCATAGTGACTTATCTTTACTAGAAATCTGTGTAATGTCCCCTTGTAGAGCTCAGAAGATGACCCCCTTGGTCTTATTTCACTTACCTACCCATGGAAGCCCACCTCCCTATGGGCCTAGATTTTGGTATCTAGGAGTCTGGTGTGTGTAATAGTTAAGAGACTGGATCCTGGACGTCAAACTTGTGTGACTTCAGATCCTGGCTTTGAATTCCATTTAAGATCAGGAAAACTTGGGAAAGCCCAGCTTCGACTGTCTATTTTCCTGAACTGTAGATTGGGATAAAAATAGCTCCTGTCTCAAAGGATTGTTGGGATAATTAATTAATGGATATAAACATCTTAAAACAGTGCCTGGCACATTGTAAATATCCAAAATTTTTTAGCTATTTTTATCATTATTAGTATGGTGAAGCAGCATAGTTTAGAGAAAAGAGCTTGGGTTTGAGGGCTGAATGCATTTTTGGGGTGACCTTAGTAAGTTACTCACCTATTTGAACCTCTCTCTCTTTATCTGGAAAAGAAGATAGTGTCTACCCTGTAAGGATATTTTAAGGATTAAATAGATCATACATATATATGATTGGAGACATAGTAGGTAAAAATAAATTATATTTCTTTTCTCTTTCTTTAGCCGGGTTATAAGTGCTAAATCTGAAATCTGATATTTATGGAAAAATAGCATCCATCATCCTTAAAATATATATGTTAAGAAAAGTGCACTGTTGTGAGGAAAGGGGAGTGGTTCTATATTTAGCATCAGATGGGCAAAAGCATTTAAGTTCATGGTTGGATGCTTTTGAGTTTTTATGAAAACAAAATCTAGCAGATATAATTAAGTATGCAGCATTTGGAATGGAAGCAGGCACTCCTCCTCATTGTGTGGGCAATAAAACCTGGAAGAAAAAACAATCAATATGTTGGTTCAATTAAGTTTTCAGCTACAAATAACTAATTTCAGTCCTCATGGTTTTTCTAGGGTCCAAAATATATTGCTTATTCTTCTTAAAATATTAATATAGCCCTGAATTATTTATTGAGCCAAGAAACACTGTACTCTTTTAACATGGAAGAGAATGGAAGGTTATTTCATGTCAGCACTATAGAAGACAATAATAAATCTGAAATGTAAATAATACCTCTGAGAATAGGGCCTGGTTGAAGGCCAAAGCACGTGATTTCCAGACTTTTTCTTTGTGATAAAGAAGTTAGAAAGCCAATGGAAAAATGCTATTCTGGGCTTCTGATTCTTTTAGGGTTGGCAGCTTCTTGGGGGCTGTTTGGGTCATTCTAGAATGTTTTGATCATTTATAATACTATCTAATTTCATGCCATTAAAAGAACCTACTATAACAAGGCAATTTTTATCATTTATTGAGCTTTTATTATGTCTTGAGCACTATGCTAAGTGCTTATATACTTTACCTCATCTATATCCTTAACTCTATAAAGCAGACACTGTTACTGTCCATTTTTTACAGAAGAATAAATTGAAATCCAGAGAGATTTTGAATCCCTGGCCTCTGACTCCAGAGCTCTTTTCTTGATGAAGCAATTTGCTGCTTTTACCCATAGACAGTGTTAATCCCTCCTGCCTCTGCCATTCAACAGCAGAATGCTTTGTGCTTCTACTGTACTCTGCCAGGCTTCGTAGACATTTGTTTATGTTGGTATTCTTCACTATTATAACAGAAAGACATGGTCTTTGAAATTATACAGAGCCGGGCTTGCTTTCCACATCTTTCCCTTACTAGCAATGTTATAGGATTACTTAGTGTTCAAAATAAATCTCCAAGGTAGGAAGTGTTGTTGTCTCATATTCTTACTCAGGAATCTGGGGCTTAGAGGGGTTAAGTACCTTGGCCAAGGTCCTATTGCAAGTATGTGGAGGAGCTGCGTTTGATCCCAGGGCTGTTGAAAGACTCCATATCCTATGCTTTGAGTAATTTGCCTTATCTTCATGATTGCAAATATTCAGAGTTGTAATTTGGTGACTGGGAGATCACCTACAAGCACAGAAAGAGTTACTAATAGACATGAGACCAAAACCGAACTCCTAGTCCAATGTTTTTTTCCATTTCTGCTTCTTACCTGCTTGTTAGTATCATAGTATCATTGCAGAAGCCTGAGGCTCTGATTGCTGTTAGTGGTGGGTAAGATTAATGACCCAGAGGGAGATGGTGCTCAGGACATATGCTAGTTCTCTACTCTATGTAACTTCAGTCTCAATCAGATAGATTAAAGGAGAACAAATTTATAGAGCTACTGCTATGTAATTAATTTGGTATATTACATAAATCATCTAATCCTCATAGCATCTTCATTGTTTTAGGTATTATTATCTCCATTTGACAGATGGAGAGATTGAGAAAAGGAGGGTAAGTACCCCTGGGTTCTGCTATTTTCTGGAACTGCCTACTGAGAAAAATGCCTACTGAGAAGAGCTCTGGCCCCTCTCTCAACAGAAATGCTACTCTGCCAGACGGTGGTATAAAGGGAGCTATTGTGGAGTGATCCACATGGAGAAATTCTCTCTCTTCCTTTTGGTCTCCTTGGAATGACTTTTATTTGCTGTGACCTTGAGTTTCTTTTCATCATTAAGAGGCATATATTGCGTGTTTAAATACTGCATTATTAATAATATTTGCCTGGGTGCAGTGTCGTGATCAATTTTTCATGTGCATCATTCTTTGTGCAGCACTAGTTGAATTTCAAGTAGAGTCTTACCTTCACCTCTCCTCCCTCAGTGACAGTCTCCAACAAGGAGGATGGCAGCCCTGGGACTCCTTATCCACCAGAGAGATCAGAAATGCTTCCCTAGGTCAGCGCACAATTCTTTGTTGATGAGGGCACCGTGAGGCAGCTGTGAGGATGTTGTGGCTATCTTCTTAAAGCTGAACCTTGTACCAGAGGCTCCAAGGGGTGAACTCCTGAATCTCCCCTAATATTCTGTGACTCCATTATCTCATCCATGTCTCCTCCATCCCTTCTCCCCACCTCCCCCTTTTCGTATGTCCTACCTCAAGCATTCCTTGACCATCTGCAATATACCAGACCTTGTGCCAGAGGCTGTGGATGGGAATAAAAAGAAAAAAAGAAAATTTTCTAGTTTTCAGTGGGCCTCCCCATCCTGTCTGGGAGGCAGACACAGAGCAGCCGTATGATTAACACTATGATCTAAAGAGACGGAGGGTTTTTTGTTTGTTTTTGGTTTTTTAGGTATGTTGGTAAGGTCCAGGTTTCTTCCAGCCCTGAATTAGGTTTATTTTGTAACCCTCGTGTGAGTGAAATTTTATACTCATTTCCCCCAGAGGGCTTCTTGGCATGTGGCCAGTAAAGCATATCGCTCATCTCCCAGATCTCCAGGGAATATTTGAAATAGGGGACAGGTGTGCTTATCCCCAAGTTTCACTAATAAATCTAGTTAACAAAAACAGCATTAATTTGGGGATTTATACCTGAAACTTTCTAACCTCTCCTCTCATGCTTGCCAAATATGTTTTCTTCTAAAGACTGCGCCTTAGAAATCTTTGGGAAGCAACTCAAGGTGGGCCTTCCATCCTAACCTTAGCAGCCTTTCTGATGGTCTTGACGTAATCCACGGGATTGTCTTCCTTCCAGTGTCCTAGTAATCTCTCCCAGGGCTTGGAAGCTGATTGACTTAGTGGGCTTGATTGGAGCCCCTTCAAGAAGAGAAATTGGTTCTGATTCATCTCTGAAACCTCAGGTCCAACCAGCTCAGTGACTAACATGGAGCAGATACTCAGAGGATCTTCGAGGAAGGAAGGGAAGGGAGAAAGAAGAGAAGAAAGAAAGCAAGGGGGAAAGATGGAAAGAGAAGGAAACAGGACTCAAGGAAGGCAAGATTCCCATTTCATTACCTACTCCTTCCTCCACCAAGACAAGGAAGGTTTTTGTCATTCAGTGGTGGTAGCATAGTTGTTAAGAGGGAGAGTCTGAAGTAACCCCAACAGACGGGGTCTGTCTAAACCTGTACTTAACCTCTTTAAACTTTAACGTTTTTTAAAAAGCAGGAATAATAGTACCTAGTTCTTAAACTTATTATAAAATTTAAACAAACTAATATATACAAAATATGTGGTGTAATCTGCCACATAGTAAGTGCTCAATAAATGTTACACTTTATATATAATCTCTTTCCCTCTTGTATTTTTCCTACTTCTTATATTCACCGTGAGCCAGAAAATTCCTTCCTCAGGAAGCCTTATCTGTTAAAGCCAGCATTTCCCAAAGTGTTCTGAGGAACAGATGTTAATAGGTGTTACATAAAGGAAGGATTCATATTTAAATAAATTTTAGAAGCTAGATTAAAAATAAATTAGCTAGATTCTTTACATCAGGACTTTTTATAAGATTGGAATATGCTAATACACATTGTAAATCTTTAGTGGAGCAGCACATATAGTATCTCTGTAGTTATTTGACTACAGACTCTCCTCCTTTCTTCCCAGATTGTCTCACGGAATTAGTGTTCTGGAGAAGTTATTTGCTCGACAGTGCCTTAAAGAATTACCACACTCTTCTTTTCTGTCCCTATCAGTTCCACAGATTGTTTAGTTTATGAAGCACTCCATTAACAATTTTTTTAACTATCAAAGGAAAAGATAAAAATTTCCCTCAGCCTCTTAGGCTTTGGTCATGTGTGTGTGTGTGTATTTAATATAATGATTTTTATTTTTTTCCGTTATATATATATTTTAAAAGGAGTTAAATTTTTTTATTTCATCCAACAAATATGTCTGAGAATCTGTATTTGGCACTCACAGTCCTGAGTGTTGTGGGGTGGAGGACTGATGCAGAAAAAAGCAATCAAACTTGCAGTTGCAAATAGAGTGGTTAAGAATCTGTAAGGCAATGTGGGAGCTCATTAGAAAAGCACATAATACAGCCTGGAGGGGTCAGGGGAGAGTGCCTGGAGGAAGAGTTATTCCTGATGAGATCTCAGTGATCAGTAAGATTTAGCCAAATGAATGTAATTGAAGAGAATGAATCTATAGAAAAGAAGGAACATCATGTGCAGAGAAGTAAGAGACGCATGTTGAAAGAAGTGAGCTGGAAGATCAAAGTAAAAATAGCACATGCTTATTGTAGCAAATTTAGAAAGTACTGAAAAGTACGCATGAATCAGGAAAATCCCCTCTGATTTCCTCTCTTAAAGGCAACTCAAAATTTTATTCTGTTTCCCTTTAGTCTTCTTTCTGTGCATTTCCCTTCACATGGTATAACTTAGAATGTATATATAGAATATGTATGTGTGTGTGTGTATGTATATATTTACTCCTAATACATATTATGAATATGTATCCAGTTTGTGAAAGATTGCTTGCTTTGAAGCTTCACTTTTAATTACTCGACATCACTGATTATTAGAGAAATGCAAATCAAAACTACCACGAGATACCACCTCACACCAGTCAGAATGGCCATCATTAATAAGTCCACAAATAACAAAGACTGGAGAGGGTGTAGAGAAAAGGGAACCCTCCTGCACTGTTGGTGGGAATGTAAGCTGATACAACCACTGTGGAGAACAACATGGAGATACCTTAGAAAACTATAGAACTACCTTATGGCCCTGCAATCACACTCTTGGGCATATATCCTGACGAAACTTTCCTTGAAAAAGACACATGCACCCGTGTGTTCATTGAAGCTCTATTCACAATAGCCAAGACATAGAAACAACCCAAATGTCCATTGACAGACAATTGGATTAGGAAGAAGTGGTATATATATGCAATGGAATACTACTCAGCCATAAAAAAGAATGAAATAATGCCATTTGCAGCAACATGGATAGAACTAGAGATTCTCATACTGAGTGAAGTAAGTCAGAAAGAGAAAGACAAATGCCATAGGATATCACTTATATCTGAAATCTAATATATGGCACAAATGAACCTTTCCACAGAAAAGAAACTCATGGACTTGGAAAATAGACTTGTGGTTGCCAAGAGGGAAGGGGAGGAGTGGGGTGGTTTGGGAACTTGGGTTAATAGATACAAACTATTGCCTTTGGAATGGATAAGCAATGAGATCCTGCTGTGTAGCACCGGGAACTATGTCTAGTCACTTACGATGGAGCATGATAATGTGAGAAAATAGAATGTGTACATGTATGTGTAACTGGGTCACCATGCTGTACAGTAGAAAAAAGAATCATATTGGGGAAATAACTATTAAAAATAATAATACCAAAAAAATACCAAAAAAAATAATTACTGATTATGATATATCTGTGCAGTAGAGAGTTGTAGTGACCCTTCAACTACAGCTGCAATGGAGGGGTGACAGTGCTCCAGAGAAGCCTCAGATACTGTCCTTGATCACTCCTCTGGTGACTTTGTGGTTAAGCCACAAGCTGGACATGTTTTATATCAACCTGCCCAAGGACACTGCTAGGCTGTACTAGGCCCCAGGTAAATATTTTTTTGTGTGGCCTTTGTCTATATAAATAATTCGATAAAATAGTTATAAAATTCATGGGCCCATGTGAGGCCATGAATTTAAATGAAGATTTAGAGCAATACATAAAGAAGAGATATGTTTGGTTATTGTTCAGTCAGTGCATATGTAATGTCCAGACACCATCTTTTCTGGTTCTTTATTGCCACGCACATAGTTTCTGGTTAATTTCATATTTCCAATCTAGAGATAAAGGTAGCAACATTGATATTACTCATGATGAGTAGCTCTTTGGAACATGCTTGTATCAAAACAATGTAGATCCTCTTGCCTCTGCAGTTCCTAATACCGTTTAATGCTGGTTATATTATTACTTGTTGCACTTAATCATCCATCATGTTGTTAAAGCAAAAAATGCTTGTGACACTCGTTAAATAATGGTAAAGCAGACTTAATTCAGAAATGTTACTACAGTGGGGTTTTATCACAAGGGACAGAGATTAGACTCACCTCTGAAAATGATAAGGAAAAGTGAGAATTTGTAACCAACGAGCAAGAGAGGGTGGCGGTCAATGGATAGAAAATTATGAATTACTAAGAGGAAAGATCATGGGGAAGAGGGGGATTCTTGTTAAACAACTGATCAGGATTCTTCCTGAAGAAAAGCCAGGATGATTAGACGTTACCTGGAGGATGATAAACCTGATCAGATATTGAGAGTGATCTGGATATTGTAGGTGAGAGTTTCTGGCTAAACTGACAGGATTCTGGCTAAAATTGGATAATGCAGAGATGAATATGGAAGCCCAAAAGTCAGCACCTAGTCGAGAAGAGAATTCAGAGTAGCCTGAGTAGAGTTTGGTCAAGGAGAGAATCTTTGTCATGTCTCTCACAAATACTTGTTTCTTCTAATGAGTCTTTCAAAGATTTATGATGCTTTGTTGATGATGAACACAGATGCAGGACTCATTCCAAGTATGCAGGAAAATGCAAATGATAATTCATGTTCTGGTCATGTTAAATGTACCATGCAGAATTATATAGCATAAACATAGATCAACCCATATTCCAACCATGTCTTTTCTTAATCTCTTTAGCTTTAGCCCATAATCACTGCATCCCTAGAATGCGTGTTCTTTTGGTATTGACTGTGCAGTGTTAAGAGCCTTCCATACACTGCCATCAGTAAGAAGAATAGGCAAAGAGCTCATATGTTAAGAGAGAATAGATCCATACACACAAGGAAATTTTGTGCTCATATGGCACATTTTAAGACAAACCTAGGAGAGCACAACATTAACGCATTAATTGACAACAACCAGGAGGACTTGTGGGAAACAGAGCAACCACTTCAGAAGTCTTCAGAAGATAGGCATCAGGCAGGCATAGCCGCTTCTAGAGAACATCCTGGTTCTGCTGTCCAGGAGGAACACAGGATAAAGGAAGCCCACTGCCATCCATGCTGTGTCAGTTGCTATAACTCCAGAAACAGCACCATGACTGGAACATAGGTAGGTATCAACCAATGCCTGGGCCCACACTCATGGCTCAAGCCCAGAGGTCATTGGTGAACCATCAGTAGCCTAGAGCCCTAGACTTGTCCTATAGCCAACATGAGTCAGAACCACTCAGACATATTAGCATCATTCTGATGGTCCAATATCACATGATCCTGTAAAAGAAATATCATACCATCTAACAGAAGTGACATGCTCTCCCAGTCATCCTCCTGGAACTTGGATCAAGCCATGGGCCATAGAACAACCTATAACCATGAGTCCTGGAGTTGCTCAGGTCACCTGGCTCTCCATGTGAGGAACAGGTTTCCCAAATGTCACTACTGTCTCTGGTTGATCTCAGGCACTAGGGGAGAGTTTAGAAAATTTCAAGATGGGCACTTGTGGTCACCAGGACCCAGAGAAACCAGGTCCAGGCTCAGGATAGCCCTCTTCTATCTTGCTTCTACTTCACAGCCCAGGCACTGGAGAGAGACTTCGAGAGTCCTCAAAAAGAAACTCCACAAAGTGTGAGACCAGAGCCAGTGGCCCTGCTTACCAGGATCAGAAGGCATTACTCAGCCTGGACCAGAAGTTTCAGTTCTGGCTTAGTGACAAGTTCAAAAAAATGAGTCCTACCCATCCCCAGAAGTATAATTACAATCGGAAGGCTGGGTGGGAGCTGAGTGCATTCACTTCAGAAAAACATATGTAGTTTCTACTGTTCTGAAAGAAAAGCATATCCCTTTAGCTGAAAATAACCAAATCCCAGAAACCATCATATAAACACCTCAGTGAAATGCTCCTCACTTCGTGGGGAATAGATAATAAGAGTAATAATGACAGTGATGATAATAAGTATAAAGTTTATTGAATATCTTCTATGTTCCAGGGACCACACTAGTTGCTTTATGCATATGTTACCTTTGATACCACTATAACCTTACCAAGTAGATACCTCCATTTGATAGTATGAAGAAACTAAGGTTCAGAGAAGTGAGGTGATTTAGTCAAGTTCACTCAGCCAATGAGCGGCAAAGCCAGACCCACAAGATTTTATAATGCAGGTTCTTGGTATGGCCTCTTACTGCCCTTTCTAAGTCGATTAGCAAGTGCCCACTGAGAGTGCAGAAATATAGCCCTGTCTGGAACACAGCGAGGGCAGTGCACAGGGAGGCCTGCAGGACCTAAGAATTCTCCCTTCTGGCCTAAGACCTGGTCAGGGACTTTGTCACTTCTCCACCTCCTCAGCCCTTTTCTCTGCCCAAATCAATATTCCTCCTTCAAGCCTGTAGGCTCTCTACTTTTCCCAAGTATGCCACTGGATATTTTTTTCCCTAATTGCATTTGTACATCAGCATTTCATTCCTCAGTGGGCTAAAATTAGGTTTCCTCCCTTTTTAAGTAAACAAGGCATGTGAAACCTCTTAGCAGATGACCTTTAAGCTACTGGCTGGCCTTGAAAGTGCTATTTTCACTGGAAAACTGGAGGCAGCAACTTTTTTTCTCTTATGAGGTGCTATGGAAATTCAGAGACCTGGATGTAGCCACTGTGTGACTTTGGTCAGGTTATTGCCTCTTTCTGGGACTGGGTTTTCTAATGTGTAAAATGGGGTTGGGGGAGAGATGAGGAATTTGGTATGGATAAGATCTAGTGGCAACTTGCTGACCTGTTCTCTTTCTCAAACTGACATGCAGCAGTAACATCAAATTGAGCACTCAGACCTTAGAATCTCCTTCTGTGTGATCACAGGGCAGTGTGGTATGAGAGAAAGAGCACAGGCTCTGGGGTCACAAAGCTCTGGGTTTCAACCCTGCCTTCCTACTTCCATCTGGATGGCCTGGGGAAAGTCATTTAATGTCTGCAGACATTTGTGGACAGAAAATGTCATCTGTTCTCCTCTTATGTCCTTCCTCTCACTGAGGCTGCCCCTTGCCTTAGCTGCTCCTTTATCAGCTCCAAAGCATCAGCTTTGTGCTGCCTGCAGCACTCTCAGTTTGCTAAAGCTGATGGATTATGAATCCCTCCATCCCTAGTCCTTTTCCTCCTGGCTCCCTGGCTGCTCGCTGCCACCAGGCCATACCTTTGTAATCAGAATTGTAGGTTGTGTGTAGCGATGATGGATGAGGCAAGAGAGTGGCAAAGACCACCTCTGAAGCCCAATCACTGGGTCAAACAGGAAGCCTAGTGTGGTCACCCAGACTCCGTCCTGCTCCCTGGAGGGGTTCTGGAGTTCATCTCAGTGTTCTGTTCCTGGGTTTATTAGATCAGTAGTGTCCACATGCCAGGTGTATTGATGACATGGGACACTTAATACCACCATCCCACCTTACAGCTATTGACTCCTCAACCTCCTGACCAGACTCCTGAGGTGGATTCTCTCCTCAGCTGCTTGCTGCTTCTTTCAGTGAACTTTCCTTCACTTATCTATTCGCTTGTTAATCTGACAGTCATCCATTGATTTGAAATGAGAGAGCCACTGGGATGATTATGTTGTCAACCACCCTTTCAAGTTGGGCTCCAATAAGAGTCCTCCTGCTCAGTGCTGATCAAACCAATAGCCTGCGACTTAGTTCAGTTTAGAAACAAAGGAAAGGCTTACTTTTCCATTTAGAATGGAGAGGTGTGTGCTTGTGCTCTTGAGCATAGCTCTGTGGGGCAGGCTGGGGGCGGGGCTACTTTATAGGGGTCTCCTCAGCGGGGGAGCGGGTGGAGTTCTCAGCAGACACAGCTGAGCAGCCTAGCTGCTGGCTCTGGATTGCCACAGTGCCTGGCGCATGCGTTTGGCCCACCGTGGCCACCATCTTGAATCGTAGTGTTGTCGGTGGGTGGCACTCCTGCACAGGCTTGCTGAGCTGAGGTGCTGATGCAGAAATTTCACACCAGGAACTCTGAAGTGCCTGCTGAGTGAGGGCAAGGCCTCTGCATGTAGCTCCCTATGAGTGAGTGAAGCTGGACTTAGCACAAAGAAAAAGAAAAAAAAAAGTTAGGCTTCTTTTATTATCCAGATTCTACTTTTATTTTCTGGGGAATCGTTAATGGGCTTTGCAGGTGACAATAGCACATAGTGTGTGTGAGCCCTCACAATGCTAGGCACTTTACATAGATGGTCTTACTGTGTGGTTAAGAGTATAGGCCCTGTTATTAAAAAGTCTGGATCCAAATCCTACATCTGCTACTTATAGCTGTGTGAACTGAGGCCAAAGCCTTGCCCTTTCTGGGATTTGCTTTCTTCATCTATAAAATAGGGACTTAAAAACTACCTACAGTGCTATTTAGAGAATAAATGAGCTAACACACACACAAAAATGCTTGGAATAGTACTTGATACATAGTAAATACTCAATAGAAATGAGCTATTTTTACTAATGCATACAACCACCTTGCAAATACTACCATTACCTCCACTGGGGGATATAGAACCTGAGGTAGAAAAAGTTGGAAAATCATCTAAAACCAGGCAGTCTTACTTATGATCTATAATTTATTTGGTTAGAGAAATAGGGTGTGGTGGCAAGGGTGGTAGAGAAAGGGTTATCTAAGATAAGACAAAAGCAAAGCAAAAAAAAAAAAAAAAAAGCCAGATGATGTCTTGGATATTTAAAATGTTATTGTTTCCTGCCCTTACCTTCTACCACATTCATGACTTTCAGAAACAACCTTTTTCAACCTATGACTTTCAAAGAATCTTTCCTCCAGCCAAGCAGATGATTGCTCTTACTTTCCCTGTATTATTTCCCTGAACTGGAACCCCATTTCTGCCTGCTTCTGGATGAGGCTGGATTGACTCTATCCTTTCTTGGCTAGTTCAAGCCACTCTCTCTTCTACATCTTCTGTTCTGCCATCAGATGCTCTCTGGGACTTCCCAGAGATAAGCAGCTTGTTGTGTCACCACCAGCCCCACTGCCTTCGCTCTCAAAGTGACTTTAGCCTAGAATCCCCCCTCTGCCACACTTCCTAGGAATGCTCTTACTCTTCCTTCAGGACCTAATGTAAGTGCCTTTCTCTCTGCGACTTCTTCCAGGGCTCTGTAGTCTGAGTCAGGCAGTCCATGCATGCTCTGTGCACCCCATTCCTCCTCAACTCCTCTCACAGCATTATTTTCAAGTTGTCACTGTCTGTTTCTGGGTTTCCTCTCAGCTTAATGCTTGAGGTCAAGGATTGTGTCTCATTTATATCAGGGTCTTTAGTACCCAGCGTAGATCTGAGAGATCAGCAGGTATGCATAGATTAGGTAAACTGAAGGAAAGTGCACTAGAGTGAGATGGTCACTTGAGCATGAGCATGAGCATGAGGTCTAAGTGAGAGAGGATAAGTGCCTGACTCAGGCTGCTTTTAAGGCAGGCCTTTAAACCTAGACTTCCTCCTTTCCTCTCTCTCTTCCTCCCTTTCTTCTTTCCTTTCTTCCTCCCTCCCTCCCTCTCTTTTTCCTCCCTGTTCCTTCCCTTCTAGACATGATTAAATGTCTTTTTTTTGTGTGTTTGGTGCTAGAATATAGAAAAGCAAGCACTTTTCCTTCCTGATATTACTGCTTCATGGGGCTTCCTCAATAGCAGGCTGCTTGGGGACACCCAAAGGCTCCCTGCCTCCAAAGTCCTCTGACAGAGCCTCCCAAAGCCCCACTCCCTCTGTCTTTTGCAAGGTTCTATCTAGTATAGCCATGGCATCCACTGAGAGCCATTATCAACCAATAACACATTGGCTCAAAAGTTTTTCCCAATCTTCTTTCTCTGAGTTCCAGAAGAGGGCATATTGATAGTGTTCCGAGTATTTTCATACCATTGCCTTCTGCCATGATTAGCCTTGATGGTGGAGAGGCTGAGAGGATGTAGTTTATTCCTTACAGATAGAAAAACTAGGGCTCAGATAACTTGGGACCTAGTTTTTGTTCAGATCTGTGCAAAGGCCTGCTAAAATGCATTTCACCATGGATGACCTAGCTTTTTCATCAGCAGAACCACATTCAATAAGATTAAGGGTATTTTACACTAGAGAACCAGCTCAGTCTGGGTTGGCAAGTGGCAAATGGAAATAAAATGATGAGAGAGTTGTTGCTGAGAAAATGACATGTTCAAGGTTGTGTCCCAAAGAGCAGTAATTACAGTAATTGCTGACTTCTACATTTTTGTTTTTGTTTTACTACTTTGCTCCCCATGCCTTAATGTATGTACATGGTTAGGACTGACTCCTTCCTGAGAAGATCTATGCATTACTGTTTTCCTTTCATATGTAAGGCTTCTGTGTCAGACCTAAAGATACCTTAGGAAACACTTAATACAGCCATCATATCGTCAAGTATTCCCTAAGGACGCGCTCCATGCAAAACCCTGCATGCACATTGAGAATTATTCAAAAGCTTGGCACAATCCCTGCCCTCATGAAGCTCACAGTCCAGTGACAGAAATAGACATAATTGCATCAAATAAAGTTGATACAGAGAAGACACAATTGCACCAAATTCAAGATACAATTGCATGTTATAGGATTGTGCCAGGGAACACATAGATGAAGGAGCCACTTTTCATGGGGTTTCAAGAAAGCCTTCTTAGGAATGGCAAGCCTTACCTCGAATCTTAAAAAGAATTCATGGAAGGTGTTACCTGAGTATTGAGGAGCAGGAAGGGCATTCCAAGCAAAAGCAGCAGCAAGTGCCTGGAACTGAGAGCTCGGTATGTTCTAGGGACAAGGAACAATACGTTCAGCATGGCTTCTCTTTAAACTAATGAATAGTCTTGGGGAAAGGTAAGGCTAGATAAGTATTGGGAGGTGGGGGTAGACATGTAGCACAGATTACTACTCTGATGGCTTATCCTCAGGCAGTAGAATGTCTCAGGAGGGAATTGACTTACCCATTTACTATATATAGCTTTCTGTTAGGAATAGAACCTTGGAAGATATGGGAAGGTATGGGTTCTGCCTCTTTTTCCATCTCCTGTAAATTGAGTCAACATGTTTAATAAGTCTTGTAATATATTCAAGCCTGTTTATTCACCTGTGAAATAGAAACAATATCTGACCTGCCCATCCTATAAGGTTATTTTGAGAATAAAATGAAGAAATAGGTATGAAAATAATTTATCAATTATAAAAATGTTGAGATTAATATTATTTATAATATCTAACTATTATCATATGAAGTTTACAGTCTCAATAGACATTTTAATATCCCTCAGATAACAGAAGTAGTATCTATAGTAAAAAGTTTTGTGATACTTTTTTGGGATATTATTTATTACTAAATTTCATGTCAGTGTCTATTATAAGCATAGAGATAGGATAAAAGAAGGGAAAGAAAAAAAAAGAGAAAATATTTGTTGAACACTTAACATGCCAAATTCTGTGCTAGATTCCTTGCTCACATTTAAATCATTCTCTCAGTACTCCCATGAGGACAGACATTATTATGACATTTCATAGATGAGGAAACTAAGCTCAAAGAGTTCTAGTAACTTGTGAAAAGTCACTGAACTAGTAAGTGGCTGAGGCAGGATTATAACCCAAATATGCGTTGGCCCAAATCTTACATTCTTTTTTATACATTGGGTTTGTTGGAGAAAAAGGAGAGTAAAGCAAAGGAGATAGGAAATGTTTACAATATCCAAGACATGGAAACAATCTAATTGTTCAACAGATGAATATGTAAAGAAGCTATAGTACACTTATACAATGAAATATTACTTAGCCATAAAAAGAACAAAGTATTGGAGTTCCCGTCGTGGTGCAGTGGTTAAGAATCTGACTAGGAACCATGAGGTTTCGGGTTCGATCCCTGGCCTTGCTCAGTGGGCCGACGATCCGGCGTTGCCGTGAGCTGTGGTGTAGGTTGCAGACGCGGCTCGGATCCCACGTTGCTGTGGCTGTGGTGTAGGTCGGCGGCTACAGCTCCTATTGGACCCCTAGCCTGGGAACCTCCATATGCTGCGGGAGTAGCCCTAGAAAAGACAAAAAAAAAAAAAAAAAAAAGAACGAAGTATTACCATTTGCAGCAACATGGATGGACCTAAAGAATATCATACTGAGTGAAGTAAGTCAGTCAGAGAAACACAAATATCATATGATATCACTTATATGTGGAACCTAAAAAATAGTACAAATGAATCTACTTGAAAAATAGAAACAGATTCACAGACCTAGAAAACAAATGTACCAAAGGGGAAATTGGAGGGGATAAATTAAGAGTATGGGATTAGCAGATGAACACTACTATATATAAAATAAGCAACAGGATTTACTCTGCAATACTGAGAACGAACTCAAAATCCCATAATAACATATAATGGAAAATAATATGAAAAAATGTATGTATAACTGAATCACTTTGCCATACTTCTAAAATCAACTATACTTCAATTGAAAAACAAAACAAACACACACACAAAACTTCAGGTGAATCATCTTCTAGTTTCTTTCAAGTCCCATTCCTGTAATTACACTGGACTACTAGGTACCTTGCCTGAAATATTCTTCCCTTATTTTCTATCAACCAATATTATGTCCAATATTATTAAGACTCAATTCTTTCTTCCAGTTCCTACCTTGACTTCATGCAGATTAACTACTCCTTCTTATATTTCCATTGGCTGTCATTACTCTTAAAGTAACATTCAAACTCTTTATCGCAGTCTCTAAGGCCCTGCATGATTTAATCTCTGCCTGTCTCTGCAATTTCATCTTCTTTTTTCTTCCCATTTCTCATTAAGAGGCACACTACCCTCTTCGGTTTTCTCAAATATTCTAAACTTATTTCCTATAACAGAGTCCTAGCAGAAATTTAAAGAGAATTTAATACAGGGACAGTTTACAAGGGTGTTGTAAATAGGGGAAACACAAGATGTCATGCAGTACCTGGAGCTAGCAATATCAAGGCACTGTTACCGCATAAGACCTGAAGAAGCCAAGGGTAGAACTGGTTATCAGACCTCAAAATAAGAGAATTCTGTTGAGAGAGTACCTGGTAAGTACTGAGAACGATAGATGGAGGGATACAACTGTCTTAACATGTGCCCACAAGGAAGGATCCAGGGAAGTAAATAGTCAAACAATTCTCTCCTCTCCCCTCTCCTTACATATTTCTGGGGTCCTCCATTGTTTAAAACCAACTCGGAAGCTGGAAGGCCATGGAGCCCTTTTTATTTAGTAGGTTAAACCAGTTGCCCAAATCAGCAGTTCCATAAGCTTCTTTTTTAATTGTTTCCATTTTTTAAAGTATTATCGAAGTATGATTGATTTAAAGTGTTGTGATAAGTTCTGCTGTACAACAGAGGGATTCAGTTATTCATAAGGATCGCTACTGTATTACACCTAACACAGTGTCTGATACATGGTTGTCACTTGATAGCTCTTTATTAAATAAGCAAATGCATTACTGTCTTCTAATAGCAGCTTGTACTTCTTTCATAGCATTATTGCAGTCTGACTTGTACTATAGTTGTTTGTATATGTTTCATTGCTAAGCTTCTTGAGAATAACAACATTTATTTTATTCTTTTTAACTCCCAGCATCTGGTAGAAACCTAGAACATAGTAGGAGATTACTAAAATTTCGTTTAAGTGAAATAACAGCTCACCTTAAAACGGCAGGGGAGTTCCCATTGTGGTGCAGCGGAAATACATCCAACTAGGAACCATGAGGTTGTGGGTTTGATCCCTGGCCTCACTCTGTGGGTTAAGGATCTGGCGTTGCCGTGAGCTGGGGTGTAGGTTGCAGACGTGGCTTGGATCCCATGTTGCTGTGGCTGTGGTGTAGGTCGGCGGCTACAGCTCCGATTCGACCCCTAGCCTGGGAACCTCCATCTGCCGTGGGTATGGCCTTCAAAAGACAAAGGACAAAAAAAAGCCACAGCAGGAATTTGAAAGGGATCCATACCCCAGGGCATTTTATTTTGAGATGACAGAACTATCTTATTACCTAATCATTGCCTACCTGCATCTTGTCACCTTAGTTTCTGCAAGAAGGATAAGTCTCATGTTTTCTCCTTTGAGGTCCTCTAGAACATACTCAAATTCTTATTTTGTGTTTGTTGATTCTTGCTTTAGACATATTTCTGATTAGCTTTGTTGCTGGATCACAGTCCACAGTGAAATATAAGAAGGAACACAGAAAAAAGGAAAGGGCTGCCATAGCAAGTAGGTTAATAGCCACATGAGCAACAGCCAGTAGTCCAATAGCAAAACAGTAAGCAGAAACTACACACACAAAGTTAAAATGGCTTAAAGACTTAAGACAAGACACCATAAAACTCCTAGAAGAGAACATAGGCAAAACATTCTCTGATAGAAATCATATCAATGTTCTTTTAGGTCACTCTTTCAAGGCAATAGAAATAAAAGCAAAAATAAATGATACCAAATCAAACTTAAGCTTTTGCACGGCAAAGGAGACAAGGAGCAAAATGAAAAGACAACCTATGGACTAGGAGAAAATGTTTGCACATAATGTGACTGATAGGGGCTTAACTTGCAAAATATACAAACAGCTGCTACACTTCAGTAATGAAAACAAACAACCCAATCAAAAAATGGGCAGAAGACACAAATAGACATTTCTCCAAAGATGACATATAGATGGCCAATTGGCACATGAAAATATGCTCATCATCACTAATTATTAGAAAAATGCAAATCAAAATTATAATGAGATGCCACCTCACACCAGTCACAATGGCCATTATTAAAAACTCTACAAATGATGAATGCTGGAGAAGGTGTGGAGAAAAGGGAACCCTTTTGCACTGTTGGTAGGGTAAAGTGGTGCAGCCACTGTGGAAACTATGGAAGTTCCTCAAAAAAACTGAAAATAGAGTTGCTAAATGATCCAGCAGTCCCACTCCTGTGCATATACACAGATAAAACAATAATTAGAAAAGATACATGCACCTCAGTGTTCGTGGCAGCACTATTTGGATTAACCACGACATGGAAACAACCTAAATGCCCACTGACAGATGAATAGATTAAAAAGATGTGGTATATGTATACAATGGGATATTACTCAGCCATTAAAAATAATGAAATAATGCCATTTGTAGCAACACAAATGGACCTAGAGATTATCATACTAAGTGAAATATATTAAGAGGAGAAAGACAAATATCATATAATATCACTTATAGGTGGAATATACAATATGCAAATGAACTTATCTACAAAATAGAAGCAGACTCACAGACATAGAGATCAGACTTGTGGTTGCCAAGGGGGAGGAGAGGAGGGGGAGGGAAGGATTGGATGATTGGGATTAGGAGATGCAAACTATTATATGTAGGATGAATAAACGAGTTCCTACTCTATAGTACAGGGAATTATATTCAAAATCCTGTGATAAACCATGATTGAAAAGAGTATTGAAAATAATATATATGTAAAAAAAGAGAAACTGCTTGAATTTAAGCTCCACAAGTATATGGACTCTTATTTATCATTACTTGTCTCCCAAATATCTAAACAAGTGCCTGATATATGGTAGTAATAATACTAATGATTAAAAAATAATAGCATAGGGCTATTAAGTGGCAGATACCTAAATTATACCTAGACATTGGTTCCAGAGTCCATGCTCAATAAATATTTGTTGAATTAAGGAATAAAGAAAAGATTGAATAATTAAATGCATTACTTCTCAGTCTCTAATACATTTGATTTTATCATTGTATGGTATTTATGGAAATCATTCTATTTATACTTGAGAAGAAATACAGTTTACATTGTACTTACAAAGTTTGTTAAACTGAATGTAACTGAATCTAAGTGGAGTGGAGTTAATAGGATCTTCCTTGTTTAATGCCCGTAAATATTACTGTGCATTCCTGTTGTGTTTAAGTATAAACTCTATTAAAACCGTGTTTCTCCCTTGATTATACATCTCAGTAATTAAGGCAGCCTCTTAACTCTCAGAAATAACACCCACCCTTTAAAACCCCAAGAAGGAGTACAAATATTTAGTAATGGTTTTACATGGTGGTGATTTTCCCTTAGGAACAATCCCATTACATTTATGGCACTTGCCAGAGTTGTGCCAGTCACATGGCTACAAAAATGGCAAAGAAAGAGGACTATACTTTAGGACTAAAAATAAAAGAAAATGGGAAAAAATCTGAATGCATGTCATATCACTCTGATAGCACATGCAAATTCTATTTAAGTTTTACTCCATACAGGGTCAGTGGTCACATCTGGAAGTCATTGTCTCCTGTAACTTGAGAATCACCAGCAGTTAGGTTTTGTCAAATAGTTTGCCAGCTGGATTGGTTCCTCACCAGTCATCTCGTTGGAGCCTTGACAGTTTTACTAGATGGCAGAGTATCTCCTTTTGGAAATCTGCAGGTTGGAGGGCATATTCTTCTGTGCTAGCCTGTCCTGGTGCAGTGAGCACAGTTGTGGATGCCCTATATTGAGAGGATAATGTTGCTTTCCTGAGACAGTTCATCTTGAGAGAAAAAGGACATGGAAATGAAGGTGAAGGAGCCAGTGATGTTGAGCTCTAAAAAACAGCCAAGCTTCTGAATTTGCTGGCTCTATGACCATGGCAATTCTGCACTCCAGGCCTATGTTTCCTCATTTATAATTTGTACTTGTAATATTGTTTTAAGAGTAAAATAGAAACTATATGGGAAAGTACCTCATCAGTTATAAAGTTCAACCTAATCATAACTGTTTTATTATTGCTGAAATAGCTTGTGAGGCCAAACATTCAGTAAAAGAAAATAGTATATTATAAAAATTGTTAGAGTTCTAGGCTTGTAAAACTAGCCTCAGTAAATTTAAGAAAATTGAAACCATATCAAGCATCTTTCCTGACCACAATTCTATGAGACTAGATAGCAACTATAAGAAAAAAGCTCAATAAACACAAATTCATGGATGCTAAACAACATGCTACTAAACAACCAACAGGTCGCTGATAAAATAAAGAGGAAATCGAAAAATACTTAAAGACAAGTGAAAACAAAAACACAATGATCCAAAATTGATGGAGCACAGCAAAAACAGTTCTAAGAGGAAAGTTTATAGCAATACAAGCTTACCTTGGGAAACAAAAAAAATCTCCAATAAACAACCTAGCCAACAAAAAAATTTCAAATTTAGTAGAAGGGAGAAAATAAATCCTAAAGATCAGAGCAAAAATAAATGAAACATAGATTTAAAAAAAAAACAGTAGAAAATATCAATGAAACTAAGATGTATTTATTTGAAAAGGTAAACAAAATTGATAAACCTTTAGCCAGACTCATCAAGAAAAAAAGAGGGCACAAAATAAATAAAATTCAAAATTAATAAAGGAGAAATTTCAACCAACTCTACAGAAATTCAAAAGATAATAAGATAATTCTAGAACAAATACACACCAATAAAATGAACAACCTAGAAGAAATGAATAAGTTCTGAGAAGTGAACTGAACTAGGAAAAAAGAAAATACAAACAGACCAATTACCAGTAATAAAATTGACTCAGTAATTTAAAAAAAAAATCTCAACAAAAGTCTAGGACCAGATGGCTTCACAGGTGAATTCTATCAAACATTTAGGGAAGAGCTAACATTTATCTTTCTCAAACTATTCCAGAACACTCCAGAGGAAGGAGTGCTTCTAAACATATTCTATGAAGTCAGCATCACCCTGATACCAAAACCAGAAATAGATATCACACACACTCAAAAAGTATAGGCCAATATAACTGATGAACATAGATGAAAAAACCCTCACCAAAATATTAACAAACCAAACCCAACAATACATCAAAAGAATCATTCACCATGATCAAGTGCAATTTATCCTAGGGATGCAGCAATTTTTGAATATCTGAACTCAATCTGTGTGATACACCACATTAACAAATTGAAGAATAAAAGCTGTATGATCATCTCAATAGATTCAGAAAAAGCCTTTGACAAAATTCAATACCCTTTTGTGATAAAAATTCCACAGAAAGTGGGCATAAAGGGAACATACCGCAACATAATAAAGTCTGTATTGGACAAGCCCACAGCTAACATAATGCTCATTGGTGAAAAGCTGAAAGTATTTCCTCTAACATCAGGAACAAGACATGGATGCTGACTCTCACCACTTTTATTCAACATAGTACTGGAAGTTTTAGCCACAGCATAAAAATCAGAGAATAAAAAGAAAGAAAAAATAATTCAAATTGGAAAAGAAGAAGTAAAACTGTTTGAAGATGAAATGATAGTCTACATAGAAAATGCTAAAAAAAAAACACACCAAAAAGGTACAAAGTTTCAGGATATAAAATTAATATACAGAAATCTGTTGCATTTCTATACACTAACAATGGAATATCAGAGAAATTAATGAAATAATTTCATTTACCATCACATCAAAAAGAATAAAATACCTAGCAATAACCTTACCTAAGGAGACAAATGATCTGTATTCAGAAAACTATAAGACTGATGAAAGAAATTGAAGACAGTGCAACAGATGGAAAAATATATCATGTCATGGACTGGAAGAATTAATATTGTCAAAATGACCATTACTACCCAAGATGATCTATAGATTAAATGCAGTCCCTATCAAAATAACAATGCATTTTTCACATAACTAGAACAAATCATTTTAAAATTTGTGCAGAAGCACAAAAGACCCCAAATAGCCAAAACAATTTGAGGAAGAAAAACAGAGCTGGAGGATACATGCTCCTTGACTTCAGAGTATATTACAAAGCTACAGTAATGAAAAACTTATACCAAATATCACCTCACACCTGTCAGAGTGGTTATCATCAAAAAGAACACAAATAACAAATGTTGGTGAGGATGTGAAAAAAAGGGAAGCCTCATACACTGTGTTAATGTAAATTAGAATAGCCACTGTAGAAAACAGGTTTCTCAAAAAACTAAAAATAGAACAATTCCACTTCTGGGTATATATTGAAAAAATTAAAAACACTAATCTGAAAATATCTGTGCATCCCAGTGTTCATAGCAACGTTGTTTATGATAGCCAAGATGTAGATACAACCTGAGTGTCTATCAGTAGAGAGAATGGATAAAGAAAATATGGTATATATAGAGAGAATTGAATACTAATTAAATATAAATAAAATGAAATTTTGCCATTTGCAGCAGCATGGATGGACTTGGAGGGCATTATGCTAAGTGAAATAAATAAGAAAAGTACTGTATGGTAGCACTTATATGTGGAATCTATAAAATACAGTAAATTAACAAATATAACAAAAAGAATTATTCACAGATCTAAAGAACAAACTAGTGGTTACTAGTGGGGAGAGGGAAGGAGGAGGGGCAAGATAGCAGTAGGGAATTAAGAGGTACAAATTAATATGTTTTTTAAAACTGTTAAAGTCAGAAGGCTTGAGTCCAAATTTTAGTTATGCCACTTGATAGCTGGGTGAGTATGCTATTCACTTAGCCTTCTGAGCTTCAACTTTCTACTCTATAAAATTTGAATTCATAAGTTCCTTCAAGAAACAGATATTAAGCCTGTTTTATGCATGGCCATGGCCATATATGGAGAAAAGAAAAGTAGGTGTTTAAATATTGTTAAAGATGCAATAAGGAAAAACAGACAGGATTATAACTTATAACCAAAGTTCATTGCTCTGCCGAGAAGAGGATCTAACGCAGCCTGATACACCGTTGCTTATTTCTAATCAAGAAGTGAAGCAACAAACAGAAAAATGTTAAAGAATGTTGAAATAGTCTCTTAGCAAGACCTTTTTCATCTGACCCTCATTATAGTCATACGATATAGGAGGAGCAGTACCGTTGTTACTCTCACGTTTATCTACCCACCTATACGTGTAACATATTTATTGAGAGTCAATCATTCTAGGATCCAGGAGTTATCACTTTCGTTTTACAAGTGAGCAAACTGAGGGTCAAAGAGGTGAAATGCCATCATTCATTCATCCATTTATACACCCACTTTTGTGCTATTTATTGAGAGCCTGCCTGCTATGTGTTAGCTCTACAACTAACAACAGCTCCTCAGCCTATCCTGATAGTGTGAGAATTTAAATCCTAGGCTGCTCACCTTTAAGTCCAAGGATCTTTTCCTCTTCATGAAGCTGCAAGGGGACATTCAATGAGGACCTTTCTTAGATGTTTTGTGAGTAAAAAGCGGGTAAGGAAATGATGTATTTATAGCTGGAAAGCTGTGTGACCTTGGCCAAAATTATGTAATGCCTCTGATAATTAGTATCATGATTTATAAAATGAGGCCTTTATTAGGAAAAGAGGAGATTGTAAATATAAAACATCTGGCAGACTGCTGGATACATATTGAGTTACTCAGCAAATACTTGTCAATTTGATTTCATTGAATTGGTCCAGTTCATAAAGCATTCTCTCTGCATTCAAATACCACAAACTATTGGGGGGATGAAATTAGATCACTGATTCCATTTTTATTAAGCAAAAGGGGTTGCAATTTTAACCTGCTGTGAACCTCAATAGTGGACTGATTGTCTGAATGACTAGCATATTTTTGTATTTAAATAGAACAAATTGAATTATAGCTTAAACAGCAGTAGAAATTCCCACAGAGTAGTATTTTTCAACATAAACCATTATCCCTGCCAGCCGTATGTATAGACATGGCAAAGCTTCTTATTTATTTATTTTTATTAAAAACAAAATGATTAATTTCACAAGTTAATTTATTGTATTCTTCACAACAGCCAAATTCAAAATAAATAGTCTAGTGTGTAGAGATATTATAGACTGCCTTATTGAAAGGAGTCTGTAATTTTGTTGCTGTTTGCTTAGTAAGAGCTTATAGTTGTAATTTTCTAGCAATAAACCTAAAAGAGATTTACAGCATCATTTTTCCTGATGTATTATTTTTTGAGACTTTAAATTGAGCCCTGGTTACTTTCAGAAATCAAATTCTCTAAAATAGCATCTGTAAGCCACAGCAGCAATACATAGTAGACAAGGTGCAGTTGAAGGTTAGAAAGCTCTGCATTTGAATTCTGGCTTTGGCATACTCCTTAATGTTTTTGAGCACTTTCCTTACCTGTGAAATGGGGACAGTGAAACTTAGTTGTCAGAGTAGTATCAAATGAGTTGAAGCAGGTGACTTGACTGGCACCTAGTAAATGTTCTTTTTAAAATTGTCTACACTGCTGTTTATCAGCAAAAACAGGATTTTTTAAAAATATATAATAAATTTTTTTTAATTATAGCTGGTTTACAGTATTCTGTCAATTTTCTACTCTACAGCATGGTGACCCAGTTACACACACATATATAGATTATTTTTTGTCACTTTATCATTCTCCATCATAAGTGACTAGACACAGTTCCCAGTGCTACACAACAAGATCTCATTGCTTATACATTCCAAAAGCAGTAGCTGCATCTGTTAACCCCAAGTGCTCAATATATTGTGCTCCATCCCCCTCCCCCCCCTTGGCAACCACAAGTCCACTATCCAAGTCCATGATTTTCTTTTCTGTGGAAAGGTTCATTTGTGCCATATATTAGATTCCAGATATAAGTGATATCATATGGTATTTGTCTTTTCTCTTTCTGACTTCACTTAGTATAAGAGTCTCTAGTTCCATCCATGTTGCTGCAAATGCATTATTTGGTTCTTTTTTATGGCAGAGTAGTAATACATTGTGTATATATACCACACCTTCCTAATCCAATCATCTGTTGATGGACGTTTGGGTTGTTTCCATGTCTTGGCTAAGGTGAATAATGCTGCAGTGTACATGCGGGTGCATGTGTCTTTTTTAAGGAAAGTTTTGTCTGGATATATGCCCAAGAGTGGGATTTCTGGGTCATGTGGTACTTCCATGTATAATTTTCTAAGGTACCTCCGTACTGGTTTCCATAGTGGTTGTACCAACTTACATTCCCACCAACAGTGCAGGAGGGTTCCTTTTTCTCCACACCCTGTCCAGCCTTTGTTATTTGTGGACTTATTAATGATAGCCATTCTGACTGGTGTGAGGTGGTATTTCATGGTAGTTTTGATTTGCATTTCTCTAATAATCAGTGATGTTGAGCATTGTTTCATGTGCTCGTTGGCCATCTGTACATCTTCTTTGGAGTAATGTGTATTCAGGTCTTTTGCCCATGTTTACACTGGGTTGTTGGCTTTTTTGCTGTTGAGTTGTATAAGTTGATTGTATATTTTAGAGATTAAGCCCTTGTCAGTTGCATCATTTGAAATTATTTTCTCCCAATCTGTAAATTGTCTATTTGGTTTTTCTTATGGTTTACTTTGCTGTGCCAAAGCTTGTCAGTTTGATTAGGTCCCATCGGTTTATTTTTGCTTTAATTTCTGTTGCTTTGGGAGACTGACCTGAGAAAACATTTGGAAGGTTGGTGTCAGAGAATGTTTTGCCTGTGTTCTCTTCCAGGAGTTTGATGGTGTCTTGTCTTATATTTACGTCTTCAAGCCATTTTGGGTTTAGTTTCATGCATGATGTGAGGGTGTGTTCCAGTTTCACTGAGTTGCATGCAGCTGTCCAGGTTTCCCAGCACTGCTTGCTGAAAAGACTGTCTTTTCCCCATTTTATGTTCTTGCCTCCTTTGTTGAAGATTAATTGACCATAGGTGTCTGAGTTTATTTCTGGGTTCTCTATATTCGGTTCCGTTGGTCTGTCTGTGTGTTTTGGTACCAGTACCACACTGTCTTGATCACCATGACTTTGTGATAGTGCCTGAGGTCTGGGAGAGTGATGCCTCCTGCTTGGTGTTTGTTCCTCAGGACTGCTTTGGCAATTCTGGGTCTTTTGTGGTTCCATATGAATTTTTGGGTTGTTTGTTCTAGTTCTGTCATGGGCAATTTGATAGGGATTGCAATGAATCTGTAGATTGCTTTGTGTAGTATGGCCATTTTTACAATATTCATTTTTCCAACCCAGGAGCATGTAATATCTTTCCACTTCTTTACATCTTCCTTAATTTCCTTGATGAACGTTTTATAGTTCTCAGCATATAAACCTGCTTGGTCAGGTTTATTCCAAAGTATTTGATTTTTTTGGGGGTGCAATTTTAAAAGGTATTGTATTTTTGTATTCCTTTTCTAATATTTCATTGTTAGTATACAGACATGCAACTGATTTCTGGATGTTAATCTTACAGCCTGCTACTTTGCTGAATTTGTTGATCACTTGAAGTATTTTTTGGGTGGAGTCCTTGGGGTTTTCTTTTATTGTTTTTGCTTTTGTCTTTTTGCCTTTTCTAGGGCTGCTCTCGAGGCACATGGAGGTTCCCAGGCTAGGGGTCTAATAGGAGCTGTAGCCTCCTGCCTACACCAGAGCCCCAGCAACGCGGGATCTGAGCCACGTTTGCGACCTACACCACAGCTCACAGCAACGCCAGATCCTTAACCCACTGAGCAAGGCCAGGGATCGAACCCGCAACCTCATGGTTCCTACTGGGATTTGTTAACCACTAATCGACGACAGAAACTCCAGGGTTTTCCATATATAGTATCATGTCATCTGCATGCACTGACAGTTGTACTTCTTCCCTCCCTATTTGGATGCCTTTTATTTCTTTTGTTTGTCTGATTGCTGTGGCTAGGACTTCCAATACTACGTTTAATAACAGCGGTGAGAATGGACATCTTTGTCTTATTCTAGATTTTAGTGGGAAGGCTTTCAGCTTTTCTCCATTGAGTATAATATTTGCTGTGGGTTTATCCTAAATGTCTTTTATTATGTTAAGGTATGTTCCCTCTATACCCACTTTGATAAGAGTTTTTATCATGAATGGATGTTGTACTTTATCAAATGCTTTTTTTGGTATCTATTGAGATATCATGTGGTTTTTGACTTTTCTTTTTTAAGGTGGTATATGAGGTTGATTGATTTGCGTATGTTGAACCATCCTTGTGAACCTGGGATGAACCCTACCTGGTCATGGTGTATGATCTTTTTGATATGTTGTTGGATTCAGTTGGCTAAGATTTTGTTGAGAATTTTTGCATCTATATTCATCAATGATATTGGGCGATAGTTTTCTTTTTTGGTGGTATCCCTGTCTGGTTTTGGAATGAGGGTGATGGTGGCATCATAGAATGTCTTTGGGAGTGTTCCTTCTTCACCCTTTTGAGAAAGTTTAAGGAGGATGGGTATAAGTTTCTCTTTGTATGTTTGGTAGAATTTGCCTGTGAAGACATCTGGTCCTGGAATTTTATTTGTAGGGAGTATTTTTATGACATATTCAATTTCATTTCTAGTGATCAGTCTGTTCAGTTGATCTATTTTGCTTTGATTCAGTTTTGGCTGGTTGTAATTCTCTAGAGAGTTGTCCATTTCTTCTAGGTTGTAAAATTTGTTAGCATATAATTATTCATATTATTCTTTTTTCATGGTTTTGTGTACTTCTGTAGTATCAGTTGTGACTTCTCCTTTTTCATTTCTTATTTTGTTTATTTGGGTTTTTTCTCGCCTCTTCTTGGTGAGTCTAGCCAGAGGTTTGTCAATTTTGTTTACCTTTTCAAAGAACCAGCTCTTGGTTTGATCTTTTTCTATTGTTTTTTTTTTTTTTTTTTTGTCTTTTTGCCATTTCTTGGGCCACTCCGGCGGCATATGGAGGTTCCCAGGCTAGGGGTCAATTCGGAGCTATAGCCGCCAGCCTACACCAGAGCCACAGCAACGCAAGATCTGAGCCGCATTTGCAACCTACACCACAGCTCACGGCAACGCCGGATCGTTAACCCACTGAGCAAGGGCAGGGATGGAACCCACAACCTCATGGTTCCTAGTCAGATTCGTTAACCATTGCGCCACGATGGGAACTCCCCTCTATTGTTTTTTTTTATCTCTATTTTATTGATTTCCTCTCTGATCTTGATGATTTCCTTCCTTCTGCTGACTTTAAGTTTTGTTTGTTGTTCTTTTTCTAATTCACATAGGTGTTAGGTTAAGTTGTCAATTTGAGATTTTTCTTCTTTTTTGAGGAAGGCCTGTATTACTATGAATTTCCCTCTGAGCACTGCTTTTGAGGTATCTCGTAGATTTTGAGTCTTTGTGTCTTCAGTATCATTTGTTTAGAGGTATTTTTTAATTTCCATCTTGATTTCCTCATTGACCCCTGGATTTTTTAGTAGCATGTTGTTTATTCTCCATGTAGTCAGTTTTTTCTCATTTCTTTTTCCTGTGGTTGATTTCTACTTTTATGCCATTGTGGTCAAGAGAACATACTTGAAATAATTTCTACACTCTTAAATTTGTTGAGGTTATCTTTGTACCCTAGCATGTGATCAATTCTTAAGAATGTTCCATGTGCACTTGAGAAGAATGTATATTCTGATTTTTTTTGGATGTAATGTCCTGAAAATGTCAATGAAGTCTAACTTTTCTATTGTGTCCTTTAGGATCTCTGTTGCCTTCTTGATTTTCTGTGTAGAAGATCTGTCCATTGATGTGAGTGGGGTGCTAAAGTCTCCTACTGTGACTGTATTCCCATCAATTTCTCCTTTTATGTCTGTTGGTGTTTGTTGTAGGTATCCGTGTGCTCCTATATCAGGGGTATTTATATTGATGATTGTAATATCCTCTTCTTGAATGGATCCTCTAACCATTAAATAGTGTCCTTCTATGTCTTTATTTATGGCCTTCATTTTAACAATGATTTTGTTTGATATCATTATTGCAATGCCTGCTTTCCTGTTTTGTCCATTGGCATGAAATATCTTTTCCCATTCCCTTACTTTCAATCTATATGTGTCCTTTGCCCTAAGGTCAGTTTCTTGTAGACAGCAGATTGTAGGTTTTTGCTTTTTTTTCAATCCGCCACTCTGTGTCTTTTGTTTGGAGCATTCAGTCCATTGACATTTAAGGTGATTATTGATAGATATGTATTTATTTCCATTTTAAACCTTGTTTTCCAGTTAATTCTATGTTTCTCTTTTCTTCTTTGCTTTTTTTGGTTGAGTACTTTTTTTATGCTTGAGTACTTTTCAGTTTTTGTGAATGTAATGTTCAATTTTGATTTGTGGTTGCCCTGTTTTTTAAGTATGTTAACCCCTTTCTGTGCCTGCTTGCTTTAGCCTGGTAGTCATATAGGCTCAAACACACCATTAAAATTTTAAAAAAAGGAATCTATATTTTCTTACTTTCCCCACATTGTATGATGTTGAGGTGCTTTTTTTTTAACGTCTTCATTTTTAGATTTGTATGTGGGCTTATTTAAGTGATTGCTTTCCAATTGTGGTTTCCTCCATCTTATTTCTTCTTACTTTTTTTTTTTTTTAGAGAAGACCTTCAGTGTTTCTTTTAGAATGGGTTTAGTATTGCTGTACTCTTTTAGCTTTTGTTTCTTGGAGAATTTCTTTATTTCCTCTTCTATTTTAAATGATATTCTTGCTGGACAGAGTGTTCTAGGTTGCAATTTTTTTCCTTTCAGCACTTTAAATATATCTAGCTTCTCCCTTCTGCTCTGCAGTGTTTCTTTAGAGAAATCAGTTGATAGCCTTATGAGGTTTCCCTTATAATTAATGCTTTGCTTTTCTCTTGCTGCCTTTAGAATCCTCTCTTTAATTTTAACTTTTGCCATTTTTATTACAATATGTCTTGGTGTGGGCCTGTTTGGGTTCAACTTGTTTGGGGCCCTCTGTGATTCCTGTATCTTGATATCAGTTTCCTTTAGGTTTGGAAAGTTTTCAGCCATAATTTCTTCAAATATATTTTCAATTCCCTTTTCATTTTCTTCTCCTTCTGGAATTTCTACTATGTGTAGATTGGCTGCTTCATATTAAGCAATACATCCTTTTAAATCATTTACATTGTTTCTGAGTGTTTGCTCTTGTACATAAACTGCTATCTCAGCAATGGACATTCTTGTATGTGAAGTTCTGTGCAGTCATAATTGTTTCCATAGGATAAATATTTAGCAGAGTAATTCAGCGGTCAAAGGGTATAAACAGTCACATATTGTCAATTTGTCCTCTAGGAAAATATTTTATCATTAGTTGAGTCTGATTGAACTGTGTAGAAGAATGCTTATTTCTCAATTCCTTGCCACACTGGGTATTGTACTTTTTTTTGGGGGGGGTCCTGGAGTACTTTTAATAGTTGCCAATTTGATAGAAGAATATAGCATTTTAGAGTTTTCTTTTACACATGTTTAAATAATAGTCAGGCTAAACAACTTTTCATATGTTTTGGCATTTTTATCCTTTCTTTAATGAATTGCCTACTCAAATCTTTCCCTCATTTTCTAAAAAATGTTCATCTTTTTTTCATATTGATTTATAAGATCATTTTACTTACTGCTAACAATAATGCCTAGCTCAGTATATAACATTAGGATAAAAGGCTTTGGTCATATGGAGTCCTTTGATGTCTTCTGGCTCTAAGATAGATATCTCCAGTGGAGCTGAATTTCCTTGCTTTTTAAGAATTCCTTCTATTCCCAAGTCATATAACTGCAATTGACAATCACTGTGATTCTCCTTGGCTTCATTTATGGAGATAAAGTGACTTTGAGTCAAAAATGTTGCCCAGATACTGAAAACTTTCCTATTCCTCTGAGTCCTGGGGTTCAGCTATCATGGGACTTGATGATAAATGATGAAAATGTCATCATTTCCTTTTCAGAATCTCTATGCTCCTTCTCATCAACATTTAAAATACCTAAGACTCCTGTACTTTAAGGGGGCACTAATCCCTTGACTACAAATTTCCCTTGAACTCTTTCCTCATGGGCAAACTTTGAAAGAGTTTCCTACATTTCCTATTCTCATTTTTCTATTTTTTAGTAACTTTTCAACACTCAACTCTTCACTGGTCAACAATGACCTTGTCACTAAAACCAATAGATTTTCTCATTCCTTATCTTTTGATTGCATTTGACCTGTTGACCACACTGTAGTGATTTACTGAATTCCATGAGCCCACTCTCTCCTGACTGGTTTTTTTTCCTGGTAGCTCCTCCTTAGGATCTTCTCCCTTTGCTGATTTCCTAAATATTGGTGATCTTTAACTTTCTTGGTTTTTATCTTTTATCATTTTTTGAAGTCTTTAGGAAAGCTTATCTAATTCATTGGTGTTAATTATAAACTGCATGTTGCTTCTATGACTTTACATATAAACCTATATATCCATATAGTAATTTCATATCTCTTCTTTGGTACATTGCATACTTCCAATCCCATTCAGCAATAGATTTATCTATCATCATCCCATAAACTGTTGCTTCTTCAGTGTGTCTTATTTCAGAGGAAGCCACTACAACTCACTTTTTTATTCACGGAAGAATTCAGAACATTTCCAGAGCATGATTTTTTCAGAATTCAGTGAATCACCAAATCATGTTAATATCTCTTAAAAACTGAGTTGTTGTTGTTCGTAAACATACCATTCTTTCTTGCTCTGGGCATTTGTACTTGTTTTTATCTATTTTACAGACAATTCTGATGTCTCCTACAGATCCCAGCTTCCCCTGAGAATCTCTGTAAGCCTCTAATTTGGGTTAGTTGCTTCCATGAGGTACTCCCATTGCATCTGGATTTCCCCACCATAGCACTTAACACATTCATTATTGCTCATTTGATTCTCACTCATATAGTAGATGAGAAGCTCCATATGCATGTTGTCCTTTTAAGTAAAATCAATTGTACCGATATGTAATTATTGTACGATAACCTGAACACATTTTAAGTGCAGATATCAATCAGTTTTGACAAATGTATATACTCATGGAATCACCACCATAATCTTTTCATCACCTCCAAAATTTCTCCTGTTCTTCCCTGTCAACCTCCCTCACTGACCCCTTCACCCAAAGAACAACTGATCTGCATTCTTCCATTGTAGATTAGATTTGTCAATCCTAGAGTTTAATGTAAATGGAATAATAAAGTATGTATTCTCTCAGGCCCAGCTTCACTGAGTACTATGTTTTGCAGGTATCAGTACTAGTTCACTTGTTTTAATTGCTTAGTAGTATTCCATTCTATGGATGTATTATAACATTTTTATCTGCTCATTTGTTGATGTAAATTTGAGTTGTGTTCATGAATAAAACTACTATGAATGTTCAATATAAGTTTTTGTGATGGCGTATAATTTTATTTTACTATTTTTTGAAATTTTATCTTTTTGTATTAAGACAATTCGAGATTTACTCTTTTAATACATTTTTAGTATACAATGTGGGACTGTTAACTATAAGGACGATGATGTATGGTGCATCTCTAGAACTCATATTTCATAATTGAGACTCTATGCCCATTGATTACCAACTCCTAGTTCCCTCCTTACCCCCTGCCTCTCGGAACCACCATTCTACTTTCTTTCTTTCTTTTTTTTTTTTTGTCTTTATAGGGCCACACCTTTGGCATATGGAGGTTCCAGGCTAGGGGTCTAATCAGAGCTGTAGCTGCTGGCCACAGCTACAGCCACAGCCACAGCAACGCCAGATCCGAGCCACGTCTGTGACCTACACCATAGCTCATGGCAATGCCGGATCCTTAACCCACTGAGCGAGGCCAGGAATGGAACCTGCAACCTCACGGTTCCTAGTGGGATTAGTTTCTGCTGCACCACGAAGGGAACTCCAACCATTTTACTTTCTGATTCTATGAGTTGACTATTTTAAATGCCATGTTTAAATAGAGTATTTGTCCTTCTTCATTATGTGTTCTCATTGTGAGTTTTATTTGCATTTACATTGAGGAATTTTTCATAGCCATTTCCATTTATTTGTATGTCTTCTTTGGAGATATGTCTATTCAAGTTCTTAGCCTTTTTAAAAACTAGGTTATTAGTTCTTTATTTTTTACTATTAAGTTGTAAGAGTTCCTTATGTATTTTGGAGATGAACTCCTTATCAGATACATGGTTTGCAAATATATACTCCCTTTCTGTTACCTTTCACTCTGTTGATTGCTTCCTTTGCCATGCAGAAACTTTTATAGTTTGATATAGTTACGCTTGTTTGCTTGTTTCCTTATTTATTTTTATTGCCTGTGCATTTGGTTCATATCCATGAAATCCTTGCCAAGGCTAATGTCAAGAGGGCTTTCTCCTGTTTTTTTGTTTTTTGCTTTTTTCTAGGAGCTTTACAGTTTTGAGTTTTATGTTTAAGCCTTTAATCTATTTTGAGTTGATTTTTGTGTATAATGTTAAGAGAAGGATTCAATTTCATTCTTCTTCTGCCTCTGGGTATCCAGTATTTAATTTTTTTGGGGGGGGGTCCCTCAGTTGCTGCTGAATCGGTGTGTGTGTGGGTTGAAGGAAGGTCCAAGGCTTCACATTCCACCATCTTGTGAACATCATTCCTCAGTTCCATGCTCTTTTAATGACTATGACTTTGTAATATTTTTTTAAAAACAGGAAGCTAAAGGCATACAATTTTATTTTTTATTTCCACTTAGGAATGTATCAGTGGATTGTGCAGTAGGTATATTTTTAACTTTATAAAAATCTGGAAAACTATTTTCTAAAATAGCTGCATGTCTCCTTTGTATATTCCCACCAGCAATGTATGAAAACTCCAGTTACACTGTATCCTTGTCAATACCTGTTATTATTCGTATTTTTTTTTAGCCCTTCTGGTGACTATGTAGTGGTATCCAATGTAGTTTCTATTTTCATTTCCTAATGACTAATGATGATGAACATTTTTCATGAGCTTATAGTGCATTTGTTTATGTTCTTTGGTTAAAAGTCTATTCAGATCTTTGCTCATTTTCTGATTTCATTGTTTATCTTATAATGAATTGACTGAGTTGCTTATACTTTCTGGATACAGGTTGTCAGATAGATAGTTTATGAATATTTTTTGTTCTATGCAGCTTGTCTTTTCATTTTCTGAGTGGTTTCTTTCAGAGAAAATAATTCACTTTTCATCTTATCCATTTTTCATATTATTTTATTTTATGCTTTCTATACCAACCTAAGAAATTTTTGCCTGTGGTAAAATATTTTTCTCCTATTTTTAAAGAAACTCTACAGTTTAAGCTTTTACATTTATATTTATTATTTCAAGTTAATTTTTGCATATGATATGACCAAAATTTATTATTTTTTTCCACATGGATGTCCAATTTGTTTCAACCATCATATAGGTTGGGATTTTTTGTACCTGAACCACCCATTATCCTTGCTTGGCCCTGCAGTAAACCTTTCTCTGCTCCAAATGCCAACATTTTGGTTTGTTTAACCTCACTGTGCATCTGCAAGCGAACTTGTTTTTAGTAACTATTTCTTACCCTTATAAGTTATACCCCATAACTTATGGGGTTGTTGTGAAGATCAGAGATTATGAACTTAACAGCACTGTGAAGTCTATAGATCACTATGGAACTCTGAGGCCCTTGACAATTTTCTTTGTTTTTTTGAGTAGCAGCCTGGGCAAGTGGTTAAACATCATTGTTTTAGTAGGTTGACTTTGCCTCCTAGAGTATGGGGTCATTCCCAACAGTGGTAGTCTTGTTGGGTTCTTTACAGTGCAACCAAGACCTATCTTGGCAGCACAGTTATTTTTAGATAAACACAGGGTATGTGCCATGGATTCTTGGACTTGTGGGGTTAGGCTAAGCTTAGGTGGGTCTCTTTAGGCCCTTATAGCAGCCATTTCTATTGGATAGCACTGCTCTATCATCACTGCTCCCTAAAGCTCTCAAGAGTACCTGAGAACATACATATTTACGAAATGAGGTTGGGATATTGTGATTTATAAGAAATATATTTTTGTGTCATTCAGGTAATACATTATGTCTTAGATCATTGTTCCTGGCTCACAGCTCTTAAAGCCCTTAGAATTTCCTGTGGATGAGGGGCAGCTTGCTAGGAGAACCACCCTGTGATTATAGCGTTGTAACTTTCAATCTCACCCAATTCCAGGTTGGGGAGAGGGACAGGCAATTGAATTCAATTGCCAAAGGCCAAGGATATAATCAAAATCATGCCTCTGTAATGAGATCTCCATAAAAACCAACAGTACAGAGTTTGGAAAGCTTTTGGATTGGTGAAAATATGGAGATGTGGGGAGAATGGCAAGCTGGAGAGGGCATGGAAGCTCTGCTCCCCTCCCCACATACCCTCCCCTATGCATCTCCTCATTTGGCTCTTCCTGAATGATATCCTTTAATAATAAACTGGTAATCTAGTAAGTAAAGTGTTTCCCTGAGTTCTGTAAGATGCTCTAGCATATTTTTTTATTTAAAATTTTTTTTTTTTAGGGTTGCACCTGTGGCATATGAAAGTTCCCAGGCTAATGGTTGAATTGGAACTGCAGCTGAAGCCCATGCCACAGCCATAGCAACACTGGATCTGTGAACTACGCCTCTGCTTGTGGCAACACAGTATCCTTAACCCACTGAGTGAGGCCAGGGATTGAACCTGCATCCTCATAGAGACAATGTTGGGTCCTTAACCTGCTGAGCCACAATAGGAACTCCTGCTCTAGCATCTTAACTGGATGCATGGAGGAATTTGTGGGGACCTCTGATTTATAGCTAGTTGATCAGAAACACAGGGGACAAGCTGGTCTTCCTGTTGGCATCTAAAGTTGAGGCAGAGGAGTGTAGTTTTATAGGACTGAGCCTTCAGCCTGTGGAATCTGATTCTTTTTCTAGGTAGATAGTGTCACAATTGAGTTGAATTCTAGGATGCCTTGCTGGTGGTGGATAATTCCTTGTTGGTGCAGGGACACCTCCTCCCTAACCCCCTCACTGAAAATGTTGAAATATGGTGCCAAACTCAAAAGAGGTATTGATTTTTTTTTTGTACCTAGGAATGATAGGCTTTTTTTTTTTAATAAAAATAAGTCTAGAAAAAAATCATCCTTCAATAGAATAACATTGTCTGGACCATGAGAGAAGAAATATGGTTGACTTGTTGTTTTGAGAAAGATAGGAACTTGGAAGAAGACAGATTTGGGCTCAGACTTGTACTCAGTTATCCTGGGGCCCTTGAGAAAGTCATTCACCCTTTCTGAGCCCATTTCCTCATTTGAGAATGGAGATGATGCGACTTTACAGAATAATTGTGAGGAACACATGAATTAATGAAAAGGAAAGCAATTTGTAATCTATAAAGGTTCAATGAGATATTCTCTATTATTTTTATTTTTATCAGTTTTTTATACCCTTCATATTCTTCTTTCCTTTTCCATATGGAAGCCACCATTCCTCATCTGCTTAGACTGTCTGCAGATTCAGTCTAATTATGTTTTATCTACACTTGATCTGTTCGATGAACACAACTCTGTTCGCCTTGGGAGGCAGCCTGGTTTAATAGAAAGAATCCAAAGTGTGGACTTTGAAACCAATGATCTGTGCTTTATATCTCATTTCCACCACTTTCTGGCTGTATGACTATGGGAAAATTATTCAAACATCTTTAGTATCATTTCTCCATCTATAAAGTGGAGACATTAAAATCTAGTTCTCAGCGTTATCATGAAACTAAGTGATATGCATAGTAAGTGCCTACATAGGAAAGGGGACAAATAAATATTCTAATATTTCAGATATCTAAATTCTCCAAAATAGGCCTTTTCCTGTGTGTTTCACAGAATGCACTAGGATATGCTAATTTTTGGATATGTACTGCTGGTGAATGATTAAAAGTCCAGATTATTATTTTTTTCTTTTCTTTCCTTTTTGGTGCACTTTGACTTTTATTGATTCATCCAGGCAGATGCTGGCAAAAGATCTCCATTTCAAAATGCATTTATACAATTTTTTTCTTAGAAATCTTGCTCTATCTAGTATCATTTGACCTTCACCTTTCTGATCTGCATTCTAATGATTGTAAAAATTCTTATCGTAAACCAGGGTTAGAAGTGGGGCAAGATAGTTTCATTCACATGTTTTCCCATAGGAAATCTATAGAATTAAGATACATGTTTAGTAGTTATTTATTTATATGTTTTGTTTGTTGACTGATTTATGTATTATACTTACTGTAAATTCTTTGAAATGATTGATAAAAATAGAGCATATCATTGTCTCCAGGGCCCCAGCTGACATGCTTATCTTTTCAGCTTCATCACTAGCAACTCTAAAAATAACCTAAATACATGGTCTTCTTCCAGTGCCAGAAGGCACTCACTAGGCTCTTTCCATTTTATAGACATCTCACAAACTTCTTTCTGGCAAAATGACAGAGGGAAAAGAGAAAGCCAGGAGTAAGGTTAATACCCACATTTGTTGAGGTTGAGTAATAAACTTGACTTTGAATTTTCTAGCAACCAAGGCAAGGATATCAGATCAAACACCTGGGTCACATTATCCATTACAAAACACATTTCACTTTCATAGGAAAAACAGTTTTTATTGACATTGAGACCCAGGGGAGGTGAAAAGGGTAGGTGGTCTTTATTTTTTTATTTTATTTATTTATTTTTTGTCTTTTTGAGAGCCACACCTGTGGCATATGGAGGTTCCCAGGCTAGGGGTCTAATCGAAGCTGTAGCTGCCAGCCTACACCACAGCCACAGCAACCCCAGATTTGAGCTGTGTCTGCGATCTACACTACAGCTCACGGCAACGCCAGATCCTTAACCCACTGAGCAAGGCCAGGGATCAAAACCACAACCTCATGGTTCCTAGTCGGATTCGTTTCTGTGCGCCATGACGGCAACTCTAGTCTTTAAAGAATATAGTTTATAATGTGATAAACAACATTCTCAGATATAGCCGTAATAGCAAGGGAAAAGTCTCTTAGTCTTATAACATCTCCCGTTATAGTCCTTTGTTTTCTGCCGAGTTAATAAAAGCAAGCCTACAAGATAGCAAAATAGCATTCTCTTATGCCCTGGCTTGATTCAAAGATAAATTTTAGAGTATCTCAAGAAGCAAATGAACTGTTTTCCATGTATTTTTTTCTCTATCTCAACTAAGCTTATCTTAACTACTGAGTGGCACAGAACTTAAGTTTGAGTATCTGACAGTTAACTGACTAGTATGATTTATATAATTTTTCTAAATAATCAATGGTCTGTGTAATCCTTTTCCAATAGGAAATTTCTAATAGTCAAACTTATCTACAAACTGGAGATAACAATAGTCTCAATGGTTGTTGTAATGATGGAATAATACAATATTACTATAATAATAATGGTGGGTGATAATAAAGTACTGGTTTATTGAGCCATTCCTAGGAGCCATGTGCTGTTACTTGCTTTATTTGCATGATTTCATTTAATCCTTACAACAAACTGTAAAAGATATATATTATTATTTCTTCCATTTTGAAAAAATCAAAAACTGAGTATCAGAGAATTTAAGTAAACTGTCGAAGTTCACAGAACTGGTAAATGGTCAAGTCAAGATTGAATTGCTGGTGGAATTTTGCAGAATTCCAGCATATCTGCTCTTAACTACCGTACTATAATTAACTATATTCAGTGTTAAGTAAATGAGTTAATAGTATTTTAATAAAGACACAACATAAATTTTTGTTAATCAGTACAAGATTGATTTGATTGTAGTATTTTTATTAGAAAGTGTTACATAGCCTGCAGCATTTTATTGGTGTGACTTCATCACATTTCATCAAATTTAGGAAGCTGTCAACTCTAAGATGCACCATTATTTATGAACTAGTGGAAAAAGAAAAATGTTGCCAGTTAAACTCTGACACAATGCTTTCTTATTACATTGAATTCTCATTTTATACTTCCAGAAAGACCTCTTTGAAACTTATTTATATAGAGATTTTTATCATAGGTCTCTCTTGTGCATAATAAAAACAACATGCAAATTAAATGTTAAGATATTTTGAAAACATTCAAGATCACCTTTCCTGAAATACTTTTTGACTCAGAGTTGTGAATAGACACATTTTTCCACACAGTAGCAGCTCCTGGGTCTTTTAGAATATGGTGATGCAGCCTTTCTTCAAAGTGTCCATTGTCATCTCCGAAGCCACGGATACATTAGCAAATATATATGTACTTAGGCAATGTCAGTGAGTCACGACTGTCAGAGACTGTAAGATGTATCTGGATTTCAGAGATGTTAAATGCAGGGAAATTTACGTCTTAGAATTGACAATCAACTCTGTGTTGAGTAACATGTGCTGTTGCTTAGCCTAAAAATGTAACAATTTCAATGAAGATTTGCATCTGCATTCTCATTCATTTTAGCCCAAGCTCAGTAAGTATCTGATGTATATCTCTTGACCCAACTGGAATGTATAATAGCTCTGGGATGGCTACTGCCTTTACAAAATTTGCTTATCCTCAAGTTTTCAAGGTTATTCTCTACAGCACACCCACTGTGATATTGATAGTACTTTTTTCTTTCCTAAAACCGTATCTTAGAATAGTTTACAATATCATTGCTTTTAATGGGAGAAAAAGAACACAGAGAGAAAATACACATGCCATTTTCAGTTTTCACACTGATATTTTGTGTGACCCTAAACGAATGCCCATCTATAAAATCAAGAGAGTTGTCTGAATAATCTCCAAGAGCACTTCTAGCCCAAATAGGATTTGTTCTTACATACTAATAGAGGAGCTAACATTTATTGTAGGCCAAATATGTGCTTATTATTTCACGTTTATTATCTTAAACTTCAAAATAACTCTATTTCTATAGCTATATTATATTCCATAAAAAGGACTTTTGAACTTTAACTAATTACTTGAGGTATTAGCTACTAAAGGGAAAAAGCTGGGATTCCAAACATGTCTGAATTGATTCAAACCCCAGGTCCTCTGCATTACACATGTTGACTCTCTCAGAGTCCTTTAACTTGGCAGAACACAGGCAGCGCTAGGCACTTGCTAGGATTATAAAATTGGTACATTATATTGTTTGAAACATAGACTCAAAGTTAGACTGCATCTCACTTTTTTCAAAACTTTCCTGAAAACCTACTTTTTGCTTCTACTGAATGCTGAAAAAGTAGAGAGAAATCACGTCACTGTCCTTAGCAGCTCACAGTTTAGTTAAATATCTAAATATATGCTTTGCAGTCTTAGAGTTTATTCAACATTATTTAACAGCTATTTATTGAAGATTCAACTTTATGGTGGAGATTAAGCATACTTCAGTAAATAAAATGCATATGATTTCTTCCCTTATGGGCCTTGTGGTCTAATGGTAGAGAAGAACAGAACACAAATGAACAATTAAATACGCATGTATTTTAAACTGTGACGAACTGTGAAATCTTGACAATTTTACTGTTAGAAAATAGCATGAGGATCGTACTTAGACAGTATGGGCAAAAGAGGCCTCTCTGAGGAAGTGACATTTAATCTGAAGCTTGAAGGATTAGAAGGAGAGAAGTGAAGTACACTACAATCATGCCAAGCAGAGGGTAGATAATGATTGAAAACCTCTGGAGGGAAAGATATCACAGAATTTGAGGGGTTGAAAGGAGAAAATTCGCAAATGACATTGGAGAGAGGGGCAGGGCTGAAATCAGCTAGGACTTTAAATCCACAGTAAAACATTTGGATTTTCTTCGAATGTAAAGGGAAGACAGAGAAGGCTTACTTAGTGGGACAGGTGGATGGAGGAGAGGGACTAACATTTAGGCAAACCGATGTTCTTTTTTCCTTTAAAAATATATTCTGGCTTCTTTGGAAAATAGAATATAGTAAATTATTGTAGAATAGAAGGAATAAGTAGGAAGGCTATTGCAGTGGAAATGAAAGAAGTTAAAAAAATTGAGATATGTCATGAAAAATTAATCAATCTAAAAAGAAATGGAAAATTTTATTTGAGCCAAATTGAGGATTATAACCTTGTAACAAGCATCTCAGAAAACTTGTAAAATTGTTCCATCTATTAGAAGTCAAGCACAGTTATATATAAGTTTTTTGAGATGAAGGGCTGTGCATTAAATGACCTATCATTGACAGTTTGTACAGTCCAGATCTAAGCATTTTAATGGCCTCTAACAAGATCAAGAAGAAATGTTTTAAGTAGTTGTCTTGCTGGTATAGGAGAATGTTGCTTTTTATGGCTGAGAAAGTATTTCTACCAATACGGGAGTTTTGGTTGAAGCATAAAGTAGATAACATAATGTGTGGTAGAGGAGAGAGACGGGGCCAAAGAGTAGAGACAATTTTTCTTGTCTTGCCATAAAACATGAATTTTATTTCACAGCTATTCATGTGCAGTTAGATTATTGAAAGATTGATTATATCTTGGAATAAAGGGAGTTTGAGGAATCAAGATTGATATCTGGCTTGGGAAACTGGTTGACTATTACTGCCATTAACTGCACTGGGAATTTTGAAAATTGAGGAATATGGATGGAATAGGGCAGTTGGCATGTTTGTTTTGAAAACGTCAAGTTTTAGGTACCCTAAGGGAAGATATATATAGTCTTTTGAATATACAAAGCTGGAGTCCAGAGGAGAAATTTGGGCTAGTGACATATATTTGAGAGTTGTTAGCCTGTAGATTGTATTTAATTGCCTGTACTTGGATAGGAAAAACCTAGCAGGAAATGTGGAGGAGGAAAAGAATAAGATGGTATAACGTTAAGGCCTGGGGGATTTCGGTATTTAAAAGTTGGACAGAAGAGTACCACATAGAAATCATAAAAATAAATGGCCAGAAGTAGGATGAAAAGGAAGGGTAGAATGAACTGACTTGTCATTGAAGAATATGAGGTGCTGGCAGCAAGCATATGCAGAATTATGATCAAGCAGAGGGGCGGAGCAATGGACAGTAGCTGATGGTGGATGGGGTGTGGAATCATGGGGTCACAGCTATTTGCTGATGGTAATGATTCAGAGAGAAGGCTGGATGGGTGAGGTAGGAGACACAGGAGATGACCAAGAGTGCAGTCCTAGGGAAAGAGAGTGTGATAGGGTCCAGAGGACAGGCTGAGGGCCTTTGTTAGGAAGAAGGACACCTTCATCTACAGTGACAGGATTATAGAAAGAAACAGGCATGTTTCTAATTTTGGTTGTGGGAATATGAACATGCTCTTGTTGCATGGTTTCTAAAATAGAAAGCATTACATGAGATTATCTTCTAAGAATGGTGGTGAGGGAAAAAGAGCAATGGTTTCCAAGAGGTAGAAGGTCTAAAGTAGTTTTTTTTTTTTTTTCCCAGAGAAAAAAATGAGAAACCTACTTACCAGAATAACCTTGTAGAATTGCTGAGCAGTAATAACAACTGCTCGAGGACTGATACCATGAATCAAAAGTGCAGTCATTTTCCTAGGTGTATGATTTTCCCCAGTTACTTGGGTCCTGTATAAAATAGGTAGAAGAGTTCACTCTGGGTTTGGATTTTTCCACATGAGAAAAAAACAATGAATGGGGACATGGGGATCTGAGGTGTTTGTGAGGGCGTGATTATAATGTTGAATATGGATGGTGGGAAAACACAGGAAGGGAGTGATGACTATAAAGTGGGACTTCAAATGATTACTGTAAAGTAAATGCTTCGGCAGATTGGTTTGAAAGTTGCAATTGGAGAGTGTGATGTGGACATTTGAGATTGTAGGTAGAGTGTATGTGTGTGTGTTTATGTGCGTGAGCGTGCACGTGTATAATTGAGAAAGAGAGAGATGGTGGGGACAAGGGGAGGTGAGGTGGAGTGGAGAGAAAGACTACTTGAAATCCTTTTTATTCATTCAAAAAGTATTTATTCAGTGTCTATCAGTCAGGCATTTTTCTGTTTGCTTAGGATGCAGCACTGGGGAAAAAGCCATGATGTTGAATGGATCATCTTCCTGAATGTAGAAATCAGTAAGAAAGAAGACAGAAAGTATACGAGGAGAGAAGAAACCAGTGAGGCAAAACTCGAGGCTGTGGTTAGGTAAAGCAAGATTAGTGAGTCTAGTGATTCACCAAAGTGTAAGCCGTGGTACCTATGCAATACTGTTAATAGCAAGATGAACCCAAACAGCAATAACAAAGAGTGCTTGCATAACATTTATGTGCCAAGCTCTGCACTAAGTATTAACATACTTTAATTCATTTCATTCATAAAACTACCCTATGAGATGAGCACCATTACTCCATTGTTCAGAGCGAACAGTTTGGGAGGAAAGAAGAGAGGCCAGGGTGAGATCTGGTTGGATTAGGGCCAGTGAGAATGGAGAGGACATAGGACAGATGCCAGAGGAGGTCTGGACCTGTAGCAGTGACTGAGGGAAAAGTCAAAGGAAAGGTATGGAGGGATGATCCCTAATGACCTGTCAGTTGAGGTGAGCAGTGGCTTTAGTGCTGGATTCACTGTGGGCAGTGGCTCTCACGGGCACTGTCTTCACAGAGAGCAGGAAGGATGTAGCCAAGATGGCTGAAGACTCTTCGCCACATCGCAGGAAGCAAAAGGTAATTCTGCCAAAGGGAGAAGGTGAGCTTGCATCTGCTTCTTACCCCCTACAACTCTTAGACGAGTTCAGTTTTTAATTACTTAAGATTATATGGCTTTATATTAGTTTTTTTTTAAACAAAGGCTTTGTTTAAAAATTATAATGCTATGCTTGAAAACCTTGGTCTAGAAGATCTTTTATTTATTTATTTATTTACTCTTTTTATTACTCAGTGAATTTATTACATTTTAGTTGTACAATGATCATCACAATCCAATTTTATAGGATTTCCATCCCACAACCCCAGTGCATCCCTCTACCTCCCTGTCTCCTTTGGAAACCATAAGTTTTTCAAAGTCTGTGAGTCAGTATCTGTTCTGCAAAGTTCATTCTGTCCTTTTTTCAGGTTCCGCATGTCAGTGAAAGCATTTGATGTTGGTGTCTCATTGTATGACTGACTTCACTTAGCATGGTAATTTCTAGGTCCATCCATGCTGCTAAAAATGCTGGTATTTCATTCCTTTTAATGGCTGAGTAATATTCCATTGTGTATATGTACCACATCTTCTTGATCCACTCCTCTGTCAATGGACATTGAGGTTGTTTCCGTGTCTTGGCTATTGAAAGTAGTGCTGCAATGAGCATTGGAGTCCATGTGTCTTTTCAAGTCATGGTTTTCTCTGGATAGATGCCCAGGAGTGGGATTACTGGATCAAATGGTAGTTCTAGTTTTAGTTTTCTAAGGTATCTCCATACTGTTTTGCACCATGGTTGCACCAATTTACATTCCCACCAATAGTGTATTAGAGTTCCTTTTTCTCCACACCCTCTCCAGCACTTATTGTTTGTAGACTTTTTGACGGTGGCCATTCTGGCTGGTATAAGGTGGTACCTCATAGTGGTTTTGATTTTTATTTCTCCAATAATGAGTGATGTGGAACATCTTTTCATGTGTTTTTTGGCCATCCGTATGTCTTCTTTGGAGAACTGCCTGTTTAGTTCTTCTGCCCATTTTTTGATGGAGTTGTTTGTTTTAATATGAAGAAGATTCAAATCTAACCCCCTCATTTCTCAGGGAACTAACCAGAGAAGGGGTGGGACTTGCTCAAGGTCAAACAGTAAGTTCTTGGTCGAATCAGGTTTATTTCTCTGGGCTCATAGTCTAGCACTCTTCTCCACATCCACTTGACTCAGGCTGAGGCTTAACACATTCTCTTGGGTAAAGAATGCAGTGAGTGGCTGCTGAGCTCTCATTCCTTCTCTGTGTCTGGCCTATCTCCTGCTAGCAGCCCACACCTGGGATATTTAAAAATTCATGTTATATTAATTACACCATAACCCCTGTCTCTGCTGACTGTATTCTATTAAGAAATCAGTCACTTTTGTCAATAACCCTGGGTGTCCTCTCATGACAGTGCAGAGATGAGGCCTCCCAGCAAGCAATGTGCACCCTGGCAGCAGTACTGGGCCCCATTCTTGCAAAACTGTTGGCGGAGTCATTTCTTTGATGGCTTGGTGACTCTAGAGAAGCTGCTCTGTTCTTGTTTGCAGTCACCAGAAAAGTCACTGTGCCCTCATTGAACAGAGAGAGCTCCATCACCTTTTGCCTTTGCCTTATCTGCTTTTCTACTTTTTTTTTATTTTTATTTTTTGATTTTTAAAATTTTTATTTCCACAATACAGTTTTTTTTCTACTGTACAGCATGGTGACCCAGTTACACATATATGTACACATTCTATTTTCTCACATTCTCATACTCTATCATAAGTGACTAGACATAGTTCCCAGTGCTGCACAGCAGGATCTCATTGCGTATCCATTCCAAAGGCAATAGTTTGCATCTATTAACCCCTAGCTCCCCATCCACCCCACTCCCTCCCCCTTTCCTTTGACAACCACAAGTCTATTCTCCAAGTCCATGAGTTTCTTTTCTGTGGAAAGGTTTATTTGTGCCATATATTTTATTCCAGATATAAGTGATATCATATGGTATTTGTTTCTCTTTCTAATTTACTTCACTCAGTATGAGGGTCTCTAGCTTTTCTACTTTCTGCTTTCATTCTTTGTTTAAGGTATACAGAAACTTCCTGTTATTAAAAATCTGCTGTCCTAAAAAGGAATGACAGGGTTTTTCTTGTGTTTTTATTCACTGATGTATCCTAGGCATCTAGAATAGTGGCTAACACATAATTGATGGTCAATAAATATTTGTTAAATGAGTGAATGCATTAAAAAAGGAATGGATAGTACCTGAATAATAGACATTGAAAATCTAGTATCAGAGAATTAGCTGTGGAATGCACCATCTGCCCCAACTTTGTGACAGTGTAGAGGGCCGAGAGCCAAGAGCCCTATGACTGGACTAAAGAGATACAGCAGAGAGAGGGATAACCTGCCAAGGTCATCTGTCCAAATAGGCTATGCAAATTAGATGTCAGCCTTGGTGTCCTATTGTTTGAAATTCACATGAAATGAGCTGAAAGCTTGCATCTCAAATGCAGTATATTCCTCTGAACCCCTCCCAGAGTTTATTGTCAGTTGGGGTGAATTTTGGTATTCCGACTTATTGGTGGCTTCAGACTCTCTGAATTAGTTTGGTTTATGGATCATTTTCTTGTCTTGCATATGAGGTCAGCTCCTCTCCTGATATACTTGAATGTGTACGTGCACACATACACACACGTATTATATTCATGCATATCCACATATACACACATATATTTAAAACCTAGGAGTTCCCTGGTGGCTCAGCAGGTTAAGGATCTGGTATTAATACCGCTATGACATTGGTTCAGATTTGATTCCTGGCCTGGGAACTTCCACATGTTGTGGGTGTGAACCCCCCCCCCCAAAAAAATAACCTAAATATAAAACTTTGGTATGTGGGTCAGATTTTTCTGAAGATTTCAGGAGATGACAAGAATTTATAGGAATTTATGTAATGGAGTTCCCATCCATGGCGCAGCAGAAACTAATCCCACTAGGAACCATGAGGTTGCAGGTTCCATTCCTGGCCTCGCTCAGTGGGTTAAGGATCCAGCATTGCTGTGAACTGTGGTGTAGGTCACAGATGCAGCTCGGATCTGGCGTTGCTGTGGCTCTGGTGTAGGCCAGCAGCTACAGCTCTGATTAGACCCCTAGCCTGACAACCTCCATGTGCCGTGGGTGTGGCCCTAAAAGGACAAAAGACAAAAAAATAAAAAATTTAAAAAAAGAATTTATATAATAACATCTCAAAAAAATAGTCACACCTGTTATTAAAACATCTCTAGCTTTTCAGTGGAAAGGTTCATTTGTGCTGTATATTAGAGCATGATAATGGGAGAAAAAGGAATGTGTACATGTATGTATAACTGGGTCACCCCCATGCTGTACAGTAGCAAAAAAATTATATTGGGGAAATAACAATTAAAAAAAATTTAAAAAAATTAAAAAAAAACCCTCTAGCTGTTTCTATTAATTTGGGCTTCATCCTCTCCATATCATAATCCTATGTTTCTGGGTCTATAAACCTATATCTATACCTATAGATATACAGATATCTTAATCCATTCCTTCAACTTCCCTTTTTTATTTGTTGTTTGTCCCATCTTTCGATTCCTGTTCATTTCTTATAAATTATAAGAATTCCAGATTTTGCCCTTAGAGTTATTCAAGATAAAAAGAAAAGAAAAATGTAGCAGCAACAGAATTATCATCACAAAAATAAACATTTATTGGGAATTTATTGTGTCAGCCATTGTGGTAAGAATTTTACAGAATTTTACACATTTTGGTCTCATAGTAGTAATTCTGTGAGTTAAGTGCTCATATAAAGCAAGGATCTATGTTATTTCACTTTGCAGATGAGGAAACATGCGCAGAGAGATTAAAGAACTTTCTCATGTCATGTAGCTACACAGTGGCAAAGGCACCATGCCGACATAGATCCACTGACTCCAGAGCTTGTTCTTATTACCATTACACTAAGATGCTCCCATCTTTTCCCCTAAAGTAAGGTGAAAAGTGTATGGTATTAAATATCAGAATGCCTGGATTTAGCTCTCTATCAATTCATTGTATCACCTCAGACAAATTGTTTCTTTTCTCTACAATTCACTTTCCCTACCTGCAGCTGATGGGGACATGGATGGATTTGTAAGAACCCTTTTAGTTCCAAGGTTCTATAGTCCACTAGGCTCTCAGAGACCTCTTACAAAAGACTTATGCCCTGTGAATTTTTGCTATTTACATATACTGTTCTTGGAGGGGCCCTTGGGACTGATTCTTGGGTATATAATTCTGAGATCCCTTTTCAATGCACTCTCTCTATACAAAGACAGTTTGCAAAGGCCACCCTGTTATGCCACCCAGAAGCATTTGTTTACATCAAACCATTCAGTGTGTGGTAGATCACAATACTCTTAATGTCAATGCCTAAAATAAACAAATAAATGCACAGTGTCTGCTCTGGGCTTGGTAAAAAGGCATTCAACTTAAATAACAAATTCACATCAGCAAAATATTAATACCGATTTGAGGCAGAAGGCCTGGGCTGGGGATTGAAATTCAGATTTCTGGCAGACAGCCTATTTTCCACATAAGAAATGTGCTGTGGTCCTCCAGCCCTGGGGGATTATTGCAGGGGATTACTGAATTGGTAAACAGAACAGTCTACTTTTTGTTATGCAATTGACAGGAAAAACAATCTTAGCCATATTTGGAGGTGAACATTCAGTCACTGTAAAACTATAAAAACTGCACTCATCTCTGTAGGGCCTTCTGAAGACCACTCAGACTCACAGTGGCCTCCTGTAGGAGAGGAAGCTTGGAGTTCCTGGTAGCTTGCACATTTGCGGTGAGTGGATGGAAGGCTACAGAAGTTCAACAAAAGAGCTCTTGGACTTAGATTCAGAAGACCTTGGTAGAAGCCAGCTTTGCCATGTTTAAGCTCTGTAAACTTGGTCAAGTTGCTTAAATTTTACAAGCCCTACTCTTATTCTATTGTAAAGTGGAGACAAAGATCCAGGGGGTTAGTATCAATATGATATGAAGGGAAAAGGAGAGTAAATATCTTATTAAGCATCATCTACATCCTAGTGCTTTTGTGCACCTTCCTAATCTGTGAAATAAAATAATTATAGTTGCTTTTCCATTTCATGTACAATGATGTTTATTCCTTAAAAAGCATGAATCATACTCAGCATTCAAGGTGATCCAGGCAAATGTGGCATTCAAATAGATCACAGGATAATTTAAAAACACTTAATATGTTATAATCCAGGTATAGGATAATGGATATGGAAAGGAGTGAACACTGAATTTTATCATGATGAGTCAGAAAATGCCTTCCAGAGCAGGGGTCTTTGGAGCATGAGAAGTGTTTAGCAGATGAAGAGAGAGATGATGCTTGAGGCAGAGGGGTAGGAGGGACCTGTATGAACAATGGCCTAGGGACGAATCAATATGTCACATTCACGCAGTGAGGAATCTCCAATAGGTTGAGCATGGGTCAGTGAAATGGTGAGAGCCTAGATTAGTTTTGGCCTAGATTAGTGAGGTATTTGAAAGCCTAATTCAAACTTTATTCTTTAGGTAGTAGAGATTTGCCAAGACCAGCTCGGCAGGATGGGGCTGAAGAATTGGTGCTGTGAAACTTAAGGAAAAAAGTTAACATAAGACAAGACACAAAGATATTTATCTTAAGTAAAGGTGGGAACCAGGGGACTCAAGGTCTCAGGGACCAAGAGCACTGCCTCAAGAAACCACACTGTTTTTATTGTGCTCTTGTGGATTACAAGTGAGGAGGGGGTTGTAGGTGCAGGGTACAGGGTTTTTTTAAGTTATTTTAAAAGTCACCTAGCCGGTTGCTGATTAAGCTTTTATTCTGACCTTTAGGCATTTAACAATCATTAGCATTTGAGGAAGCTATCTATGCATAGCATTTCAGAGAATCCTCACTGTTCTTCAGCAAATGGCATGCCTATTTGCAGCAACCTAGCATCGTTGCTAGGTTTGCACCTTGGTTCTCTTTGCTAATGCATATTCTGCTAACGACCTCTCATAAACCACTTGGGGCCCTGAGGCTCCTCTTTCTTTTATTCTAAGAGGATGTATCATGCTGTGCAAATGGACCTGCCAATCTGCAGAGGTCCAGTGTGCCTAGACCAACGCATTAGGTCCTCATTCAGCTGACGCTATGAATAACTTATGCCTTTAGGTCTTTGTGCTTAAGCTTAAGTCATTCACCAGCACTGTGACTGTTTTTCAAGCAGGAAGATGGGGTAAAGTAAAGCAGGACAAGATGGAGTTTTCAGCAGAGAGGCTAAGAAAATATTGTAGAAAAATGTCTCACGACAGAGATCCAATACAGTTTTGTTTTCAGTGGAAAGGAGATTGTGATGAATTTGCGTCACACATGGGTAAATGGCAGAGATTTGGAGGTCTGAAGAGAAGACAGAAGGACATCAGTCAAGTATGTTTTGCTGGGTGACCACTGGCATGTGGCTCAACCTCCACCTAAATTTCTCTGGGCTTTGAAATGGAGAGTGCAGAATATTCTTAGTAAAACAAGTGCCAGTTATTGACTCTACAGAGATTTGAGGGGAAAGTCCTAGGTTAAGGGCCTTGTGGCAGGACATGAACACAGAGATATTCGGTGGAGGACTGTGAGAATCTTGGCATTTTAAAGGCTAAACCAGCATGTCTTAGAACTTCATGACTGGGTAAGTCTTTCTACATTTGGGGCTGCAGTTTCCTCTTCTGCACAAATAGGCCAGGTGATTTCTGAGGTCTTTGTCACTCAGTTCTTTGTTTTTACCTTTCAGAACTGTTCCCAAGACTTTTCTTATATGTGCCTTTGAAAAAATCTAATTCTTCAACCCGGGCTTGAGTGTTAACCTATAACGCTCTGACCTATCTGAGAATGTTTGCAACACTATGTATGCATCATTCCAAGAGGCCAAAGTTAAAGGCTTTCTTTCTCTGTTTTCCAAAGAACATTGCTCTAAACAGAGAGAGAAGCTATAATCATCCCGCAGTGGACTGTCTTTCTGAGTTCTAATCTGGAGCCTCCCCAAGCAGAAACTGTTGCATTAGAACTAAAAGGAACTGAAATGCTAAGAGATACTGATTTCCTCCTAGGTAAGGGGGAAATCAGTGTCAAGGAGGTGGTGGGTGTGTTCTTAAACTGGCCTATGTAGAAATTTATATCAGATATAAATACCTGAAGTGGCCACAGATGCTCATGACAAAATAGGGATCTGAATCATGAGTCAGTGGGCAGGACCCTAGGCCTAGAGTGGATCTTAGAAAAATCTTTTCATGTCCTTTAACATCTTAGTAGTGGCTTTGTGGCTGGCATGAGGGCGAAGTGAGAATTAAGTGATAGAATTTTGTTTCAGTGGAAACAGCAGATGGCCTTGGAGTCAGACTCGGTTTCAGTACAACCATGTACAACATTTATATAGGCTTCAACCACTCAGCCTTTCTAAGCCTTGATTTTTCCCATTTGTATTATAGCTGTTATAATAATATTTATTTCATAGTGGGTTATGAGTGTTAATTTTCTTTTCTTTCTTTTTTACTTTTTTTTTTTTAAGGGCCACAGGTGTGGCATATGGAAGTTCCCAGAGCAGGGGTCGAATCAGAGCTACAGCTCCCTCTCTCTCTCCCAGACCCTTCTCTCTCTCTCTCTCTCTCTCCCTTTCTCCCTCTCTCTTTCCCTCCCTCTCTCAGTTGTTCAGGGCCTGGATGCCCTCTCTAGAGGAAACAGTTCCATATTACCTCCTGCGTGATCTACCTCAGGTAGTCTGCACCTGCCATGTGGACCTCTCACCAGCAAAGTCCCAGCCAGATTTGTACTTAACTGCTGGTCCTCTCATGGAATCATGTGGGAATTCTTAATTCTAGTTTATACTCCACAGAAACCTAGTCATAGTTATGGAAGCAGCCCAGAGGAAGTTTGTTTTATGAGACCTAAATTGAAAATAAAATACTCTCTGAAATCTGTTTCTCTCACACTTTTCTAGATTTTTAAAAAATATCTTATATCACACACACACAAACATACACACCCACCCCACTAAATTTCACACTGTCAAGGAGTCCAGATTTGAATCCAGATCTCTCTGCCTCCAAAACCCATGCTGCTAGACATTTTCTTATATAGAATAATCTTATTTATTTGGAAACATGTGCTGGTGTCATTAGAGTCATGGATTGATGGATAATAAAAGTTCTAAAGAACTTTTTATTCATTCATTGTTTTAATTTGAAAAATTAGGAAACTGAGCTTCCACAGGAGGATGATTCACCTGGTGTCACGGAGAGCCTGTAGGTCTCTGAGTCTTCTTTCAGCTGGGCCCTGGGGAGCTCTTATGCATAGGGAACTCGCACTGCCCTGAGTCCTGGTGCATTTAGTTCCAGCAATTTGTATTGGAATGTCACCTCCGCCACTTACTGATTAAGACATCTTACTGAAATCTTTTAAGCCTTAGCATCCTCATTTATAACATGATAAAATATGACATCCTGACTTGGAATTATTTGGGATGAAAGAAGATAAGCTAAGTAACATGCTTAGCACAGAATAGAAACTCAATAAATAGTAGTTTTCCTGTTTCCCAATTCCTTACTGTTACTTCCTGGAACTCTCTTAGCTGCTGGCTTTGAAACTGTGTCTGCTCTGTCAGTCAAGCCCTGCTTCACTCGGTGAACCTTGCCTGATTCCCTGGACTTAAGCCATCGCCAGCTTGGATTCTGATCCCTGGGCCTGTCATGCCACCTCCAAGGATCCCAGGGTGCTTGACCTAACTTCTACCCTGGCATATGTTCTTCTCTCCCTCTCCACCAGCTGTCCATCTTGCCAGAAGTTTATGCCTCTTGACCTTTTGTCAGTCATATTTGATGACCTTGAGATCCACTGTAAACACTGTGATGCATCACCTAGACTCCTGTTCAAAGAAGACTTATTGCCCCAGCTCCTGGTGCTTGCAGCAGACAGTTTTCAGCTATAAGCCCCATCAGGGATTGTCTCAATCACAGAGAGATGCCCAGCCCAAAATAAGACCTCTTCTTGGAGATTCCACATCCAGTAACTGATTGTGCCAACCATCTTGGGACAACTCTGAAAGGCCATTGAAGCTGCAGAGCTCCTCAATGTGATGCCTGCCCTTGAGCTTGCATCACAGCTCACTTTTCTCTCCACTTACTCCTCTTCCCATCCTCTCCTTCCCACAGGGTTGATCCCAGGGCCACTCCATAAACATCCAGAGTGCTAATCTCTATTTCAGTTTCTGCTTCAGGGTCCATGAACAAGATCCCTTTAAATTGCACCCGGTCCCAGGTCCCAACACTGTCAGTCCTGACTTTATCCAACAGACCCTAAACAGTTCCTGCCTATGCACTAGATTCTAGACTCGTGTGTGTGTGTGTGTGTGTGTGTGTGTGTGTGTGTGTGTGTCAAAGAAGCCAAAGCACAGAGAGGCCTTCTCACAAATTTCTGCTCTGGTTGTATTTCATGAAGTCAATGGTCAGTAAGACTTTAATCTCAAAAAACCTAGTTCTCCTTGTCTACTCTGAGAGGCCTTGGACCTTAGGGACATAAGGTTAAGTCAGCCCGCTTTTGCAGTGAAGGTGTCACAGTCTACAGCAAAAAGCAGGCATTGCATAAATAAATTATAGTACAGAGAGATAAGTGCAGTAAAAGAGACATCTCCTGCCCCAGGCAACTTGGGTAATATTTTCCTGACATAGTTGCTCTACTGATTAAATGAATCCACATAGCACAATGCCTAGCACGGAGGAGACAGTTACTGAATCAAATCGTCTTATTTTGCAGGTTAGGAGATTAGTGCCTGAGGCAACAAATGCCTCACTTAAGGTCCCTTAGGTGGTTAACAGCCAACCTGGGATTAGAACTCAAATCTTCAGGTTCACACTCCATGGCTTTTTCTCTCTGCACTTTGCCTCAAGAGGGCGAAATGTGTGTGACCCATCTAGTATTGTTTTCAGACCTGAACTTTTGGAAAATTGGCTGCCTCTCTAACAGTTTAGGCACATTGTATATCTGGTTTCAGGCTGTGCTTTGCAAGTTCCTTTGTTCTTTGCCAAAATGGGCTCAGCAACTGCCAGTATTTCTGTTCCCACATCCCATACCCCCTTCATGCCTAGTGGGTTGGCGAAGAAGCATCAGACCTCAGCAGTGACATTTACATGAAAAGAGCCCATTGTGTCCTTTGTAAGGAATAGCATGCAGCTCTAAGCCATACTGCTTTCCCATTTGCCTTCCTCTGGGAGGCTCTGACAAGAGCTTGCCTGCCAGAGGGAGCTGCCTGAGTCCTCACGCCGGAAATTATATTCCGTAATTAAAATCAATAACAAAACAGACACACAGCAGAAAGGTCATAGAACACAAGAGAAAACCATGGGGTAGCATATTGCCAGGTGTCAAAATACATTTTTGAACTTTTCTTCAGTCTGCAAATGCCTGAAGCCATCAGTGGGAGAGAGTCCTATGCCCCAAACCCCAGCATCACCTGGGAAGGCCTGAGATAAAGAGAAGGCTCCCTGCTTAAATCCTTCAAGGCCCGGCTTCTCCAGTCCAGCAGCACCCCCTTTAAAGTCTCTGATGTTAGCCAGGGGCGCACTCCTAGCCCTGGAGAGCGGCTCAAAGCCTGTGTCCTGAAACCTTCCCTTTGGCCTATCCTAACTTCCATTCCTCACATGCATCTTGGAATCCCTGCTTTCTGACCCAGTCACCCCTTTCCCCTTTAGTTATGATCCCTGGTGTTACTTTTCTGGCATTTTTCTGTCTCTGGTCATTTCTATTTCACATCTCAGGCCGGTACAGCTCTGCCTTAAAGCAGCTCAGCCTTTGGGACTTTTCCCAGTGCTGCCTGTGTCTTCCTCCTCCAGTCTGACCAGACAACAAGGGCTTAGGCAAAACTCCACTTCCTCCCTTTACCTGTGCCTTTCTGGGTGAAACCTTCCTCCCTTGTTCAGATGCAGCATAGTTATACCAGGCATGGAGTGGGGCTGGGGATATTCATGTATTATGTTTAATTCTTATAAACTCTAATTATTCCTATAGCCATTCATTTCATAGATGATCTTAGAGTGAAGTGACTTGTCATACTGTAGCAAGCGATGGAGCTGGAATTCAAGCCCACATCTCCTGCCTCCCAGATGCATCTTGCTCCACCGCAACAAAGTTCTTCCTTGCAAAAGCAATCACATGACTCTGCTATGGCACATAACATGCTGAATTTTTCAATCATGCAGAATAATACGTCCATAGAGTTAAGACGTCAACAATAGGAGTGTGCCTAAATTATAGGTATGAAAGACTTTTCTGCAAGCCTAAAAGAAGCAGACTTTGTTAAATAACTGCTTAGAGCCAAGGCTTTCTGGTTTTCAAACATCGAACCTTAGTCAAATGTCCATTGGCCTTGCTTTCATATGCCACCTCTAGGGGGTCCTGGTGTATCCATGAGTTGGAACTTTGATTTGTTTTTAAGCTTTTTATCAAAGTTTAATGTACAAACATAAAAGTGTACATATAGGAGTTCCCTTTGTGACTCAGTGGTTAACGAACCTGACTAGGATCCATGAGGATGCGAGTTTGATCCCTGGCCTCACTCAGTGGGTTGAGGATCCGGCATTGCCATGAGCTGTGGTGTAGGTGGCAGATGTGGCTCAGATCCCAGGTTGCCAGGGCTGTGGCATAGGCTGGCGGCTGCAGCTCCAACTTGACCCCTAGCCTGTGAAACTCTATATGCTGCAGGTAAGGCCCTAAAAAGAAAAAAAAAAGTGTATATGTAATAAATGTACAGTTCAATGAATTTTCACTGTCTGAACACTCAGATTACGAACCAGAACATCACTAGCATCTCGGAAGCTTTCCATGTACTCCCCTCCCCCAAAGATAACTACTATTATGACTTAGTCACAATTGACTTAGTCATTATGCTGTTGATGGCATTTGGGCACTTTGTAGCTTTGTGTATTACAAGTAGTATTCTAGGAATATTATTGTATATGTCTGTTGGAGCTCATATGTATGTATTTCTGTTGGCCATATAAGAGTGAAAGTGTTCACTTATTGAATATGCATATTTTATTAGTTTCCTGTTGCTGCTGTAACATTAACACAAACTTACTTGCTCAAAACAACAACAAAATGTTATTGTACAGTTCTGAAGATAAGAAATCTAAAATGAGCTTTATGGGGTTAAAATCAAGGTGTTGACAATGCTGATTCATCCAGCTGCAGGGAGAAATCTGTTTTCTCGCCTTTTCAGCTTCTAGAGCTATTGTCCTTGCATTTTTTGGTCATAACTTCTTCCTCCATCATCAAAGCCAGTGGCATAGCATCTTTAAAACTCTCTTTTCCCTTGTCTTACGTTGCCCTCTCTCTTACAAGAACCTTTGTGATTACGTCAGACCCACCCAGGATCACCTCTGCATCTCAAGATACCCAATTTAATCATATCTGCAAAGTCCTTTTGTCATGTAATGTAACATTTGCAGGTTCCAGGGATTAGACTGGGGACATTATTGGAAGGGACCTCATTCAGCCTTCTAAACATATTTTCTACCTTACAAAGACTGCCAGTACTGCCAAGTGATACTCCTACCAGCAGTGTATGAGAATTCTGCTTGTTCCACAGCCTTATCAACTCTTGGACTATGCCATCATTTCACGTTAGTCAAACCACTTTTTTCTGTCTAGCTCACAAAACTCTTTGGTGAGCCAGATATTCTGTGTCCACAACTATGTCCAAGGCTTTTTTCTCTGTAAGCACAGCATTTCCTCCTCATTGCCATTTCTGTTAAGCAAGAACATTTAAAAAAAACGAGCTCTAGGAGTTCCCATTGTGGCTCAGCAGCCTAAGGACCTGATACTGTCTCTATGAGGATGCTGGTTCAATTCCTGGCCTTTCTCAGTGGGTTAAGGATCTGGTGTTGCCACAAGCTGCAGTGTAGATGGCAGCTGTGGCTCAGATCCAGTGTTGCTGTGGTTGTGGCATAGGCCTCAACTATAGCTCCGATTTGACTCCTAGCCCAGGAACTTCCATGTGCTGCAGATGTGGCTGTGGGGAAAAAAAAAAAAAAAAAAAAAAAAAAGAAGCTCTATCTTACAATGAAATGGGATATTTAATAAGGTGATACACATTTTTTTTTTCCACTAAACGTTTAAGCAGAAGCTAGATAAACATTTGTAGGAAAGCTGTAGAGGCAAATTCTATACTGAATAGAGGTGTTCTCTTAAAACAAACCAGAGGTTTGAAGTTGAAGGACTTAGGTTTTGGCTTCTCTATTTACTGTATAACTGTGAGCAAGTTATTTAACTTCTGTGAGCTTCAGTTTCCTTATATTCATGATGGAGATATTACTAACTTTTTTTTTTTTTTTTTTTGCTTTTTAGAGCCACACTTGTGGCATGTGGAGTTTCCCAGGCTAGGGGTCTAATCGGAGCTACAGCTGCCAGCCTACACCACAGCCACAGCAACGCAGGATTCCAGCTGCGTCTGCGACCTACACCACAGCTCACGGCAACACCGGATCCTTGACCCACTGAGCGAGGCCAGGGATCGAACCTGCAACCTCACAGTTCCTAGTGGAATTCATTTCTGCTGCGCCACAACGGGAACTCCCAGATGTTACTAACTTTCATGCATTTGCAGTGATGGTCAAATGCTACCTCCTCTACGTTAACTGGTCACATGACCATTTCTGTAACATGGGGATGTATTTTTTTTAAACATAGTTATGTATACTTTTATTATAGCCCTGATCATACAGGGCTATAGTGGCATATTTACTTACTGCTTCTTGCATGGGTCTTCAGATTCTGTAAAGGCAGGTATGGATGTGTTTATTACCATGTTTCCTCTGCTTAGCAGAATAAATTGCACATGGTAGGTGTACAATGAATGAATTGATCGTTTCTGTCACGGGATTGGTCTGAGAATCTAGTAAGATGTTGTCGATGAAAAAGCTCTTTTTAAATTTCAGAAAACTTTCAAGATGCATTGTGTTGTTCTTGTTGTCAGTATCTTGTTGGTTCAGGGAGTCAGTCTCTGGGTCAGTTGCTGAAGCAGGCTGGAGCCCCCTCATCAAGGAAAGACACCAGCAGGGGAGTGACATCTGTCCCATCTGAATTTCTCTCTGAGGCACATGGGGTGCGCTCTACAGGACACTATTTTTTTTTGCCTCTCTAAAGAGCTGCACTAATTACTGGTGATAATTAGTTGCAACTTAAGGTCCTCAGGGCAAAATCTGTGGAGGTGCAAATTGCATATCAGCGCCTCAGGATTCCGTGTCCTTTCCCTTGATGTCTCATCCCTTCTCTCTCCCTGTGAAATGAGAGCAGAAGAAGGAAACTAGTTGTGAGGGGGCCAAAACCTAAAGGTCGTCTTTACTAAGGACCCCCTTTACCACTTTCCTCTGTAGAGTAAACCTCCAGTGCCATTCAGGTGGCTGCAAGCATTTGGGCAGGCAGAGCGGTGTTGAGAGTAGGAGAAAGTCATTTATTCTTTCACTCCTTTGACACTCATGTGATGGCATTCTCTGTGCGGAGTGCTGAGGATGTGGGCCCCTTGCTCTTGAGTCACTCGTAGCCTGGAGGCAAAGACACGTATGAAAATAAATAATGGCAAAGTAGTCTGAGAATGCTGCTGGAAAGAGAAACGACAAAATTGATAATGACAACTACCATTCGTGGCCCAGGTAGTAGTCTAGATACTTTACATGTGTTTTCTTTAATCTTTGAAGTAACTGTAAAATGCCGTAATTCCCTTTTTTCAGATGAGGAAAATGAAGCTTCAGGAACTAATTGGAGAGGTCTGGGCAGGTTTGGTGGGGTTGCTCAGGTGAGGAAGACAGTAAGTAAGTTCCTCTGTGCCCGGGACCAAGAGTATTTGGATAAAGGGATCTATTATTGGCCGAAACTACAACGTGAACCTAAGAAAATCAGCCCAACAAATTAGCTCTGGATTTGCCTCCTCGTCTTCACTTTTCTCTATTTCCTGAGTTTCTACCCTTAGAACATTATCCTGTATCGTAAGATTTGAATTTTTTTGATATACAAAGTAGGTAGGTGAAAAGAACTCAGGATTTGGAGTGGGAAGGGAGAAAGTGATGCTCTCAAACCCAAGCACTTAATAACAGCTAACAGCTAGACATGCGTCTGTCTCAAGCCAGCCAATGATTTGGAAATCCTGTAATCTAATATTCTTTAAGTATTTGTTTAATAGTTTAACCTAGCGTAGAGTCTTAGTGCTGCATGGGGGGAAGTGGACGGAAGAAAAACCTTTGGTTACAGGATATAGCTTCTGTTCTATTATCTTGAAAATTTCAGCATTGACCTCAAATATGCAAACCCTCTTAGCAAAACGAAACCTTCTAGCTAAGGACCTACCTTCCCTCTCTCACCTATTATTAAAAATACGTTGTCTTCTGTCCTACATACACCTCTACCCCAAGTCTTGTCAAGGTACTACTTCCAACCACGTGGTCAGTAGTTCTCCTACATGCACTTGTTACCATCATCTCATCATACTTTTAGTTACAATGAATGGATCTCAGATATTAGTATCATTGGCAGCTGCCCCTGTGGCCCTCCTTCTAATCAAAATCTGGTTTGACTTTTATCTTTTCTCTTACCTTATAAAATTGGAACAATAATAATACCTACTCTTGATCCTAAATCCAACCTCATTTCTGGCAACTTCCTTAGGGAAAGACTATGCCAAATATGTGGATCCAGTGGAAAAGGTCATTATCCTTCCTGGATTAAAGGTTTCAGGGTTCCAGCCCCTCTGCCCCTGCCTTGGGTTTTAGATGTCCAGAATTGGGGAGTGCTTTCTCTTTTATCAGAGACATAAAAAAATAAAATGAAATAAACTTTTGCCTATTCTTTCCTTTTTTTGTGCTAAGACTTAAAGAAATGCATTGATAGGGTGATGGACTGTGTCTTAGCTAGTGCCTTTGTCCTGGGAAATAAAAAAAGAAAGGACAGGACACATAGAAGAGAAAGCAAAGGACTCATTCTTTAGGGCTAGTTTCCGGCTCTGGATGTGAGAGGTGAAGGCAAAGAGATCCTTAAGTGAGAAGGGAGGCGAGGATATCTGAAAGAAGCCCCAGTTTAAAAAAAAAAAAAAAAGTAAGTAATACCTGCTGTTTCTTGAAGATCTTCAAGTTGCCAATCACTGTCACGGAATCCTTGCATATTTTATTTACCACAATCCACAAACAACCCTGTGAGTTATATATTATTTCACCCATTTTGTAGACAAAGAAACATAGGCTCAGAAACTTGAAGATACTCTGCAAAACCACAGCTGTGCATTGTAGGCTAGGACTTAACTCCAGGTCCCTCTGACTCAAAGGACTATGTTCTTTTCACGTCATTTCTATTCCTCTGGGATTAGCGATTCCAGATTAAAATGATTTAAAGTTATTGACTATACCTTGAAAGTATCCAAAGCACAATCCTTTTTGTTGTTTTAAATGAGTTGTTTGTTTTACATTCCCTTGAGTTTTGGAGTAGTATGTAGTTAATGAATGAATTAAATAATTGATTAAACCCATTTTTCTATTAACATTATAACAGCACTTCCATTAATATGAAAATATGAATGTGTCTCCGAGAAGTTTCCTTTGACATTATAATGACTATATTAAAATTTCAAATATAATAATGAAATTCTAATTGTTTTACAGAAACAATTAAAAAAGGCTATATATAAATGGTATGAAAGAACTATGGGATGTTCATGAAGTACCAAAGAGGAGTTTTCAAGGCAGTTGATATGAAAAAAGCACATAATTTTCATTAAATTGGGCTGTAATTGCAAAATCCTCATCATTTAAAGAGAATCTTTTGTTTAGAGCATTATAGGGAACAAAACAAGAGTTGGCAGGTTGAAGCATACAGTGTGGCAATTTAGACAAAAAGTATAATCCAAATTCAGGTTTATTTAAAGGTCCATGTGACCTTCTTTATGTGGGTATATTTCATTTGTCCCAACTGATCCTGTCTTCACCCTTTTACACGCTCTGTCTTCTACCTCACCCCCAGGCTGACCTGTATGGATCATATCAACAGACTCGCTTTACATGCAATTCCTCCATTCAGCCTGTCAGGTGTACCACTGAAAGATGAGAGGGAGTGAGAAACAGTAACATGGCATTTATTTTCTCAGGGGTTTCCTCCCTGAGGGGGTCAAACTGCCTGGCTCTGTCCCTTGATTGAAGCTGTAGTTGCTGTAAAGTGGCCCTTTCAACACAGCCCCTCAGCTTCTAAGGTCTGGTAACTACTCCCAGATGGTAGCTCACCTCTGGTTACAGCACTATCCATACAGGTTTTCTTACACCCTGCTTCCACTTTTGAAAATAATCCTACTTTAAACTCTCTTTCTGTATTAGCTAGTTTGAGCATGCCACCTAATTTCTTGCTGGAACCTTAAGGTGTTAACCTCTGTGTGGTGTTCCGGTTATTTGTTCATCTTGGTTTTGGTTTTTTTTTTTTTTTCCCAAAATCATGAAATTGCCTCAGTTCAAGTACTAAATTTTAGGCAAGTCCCATCACCTCTCTAGACTTTAATTATAATATCTCTAAATTGGGGATAACTCTATCCCATGTCGTTATGAGGATTAAATAAATTGTTTATTTGAGCAAAGTGTTTAGCACGATTCTTGGCACATAGTAGATGCTCTGAAAATACTAGTTTCCTCCTCTTTTCTTTCTATAATTGCTTAGCATTTGTATTTGTTAAAGAAGAATGATTTTGGGGAATTGATAGAGCAGGCAACTCTTTGGTAAATGTGACTGTGAATTTTTTAGGCACTAGAGATGTGTAAGCCCAGTTTGGGGGCTACCTGGAAGAAATGCTTCTTCTGGGAAGGAAACGGAAAAGCCAGTCTGATAAATGGAGATTTCGTCCCTTCCTCCATAATGCAAGACCCAACTCCACCATTTTTAAAGAAGTCATCATTACCGGGTAGGATTCTTTCATAGTGCCCATACTGCAAGAGATAGGATTTCAAAACGAGCCAGTTACTTGGCTTGCTCATCGATCCTCACCCAGACTCTCTACCATCCCTTGAATGGGACTTTAAAAGTTACCATGCTAAGTTATTTTTAAGCCAGATAAAGGCACAGCTGCATGATATCGTCTATATTGTGAAGTCTTAAAAAAGTTGAACTCATAGAATCAGAGATTCAAAAAGTCATTGCCGCATTCTAGAGTTAGGAGAAATAGGAAAAAGTTGGTAAAGGGTACAAACTTTCAGTTATGGGTAGGGTCTGACGATCTGATGTTCACTATAGTTGATAATACAGTATTATATAATTGCAGTTTGCTAAGAGAATAGAACTTAAGTCTTCTCCCCAGAAGATAAAAAGGTGCATATATGAGGGGATGAATGTGTTAATTTCCAAAGGTGGGAATCCTTTTATACTGTACACATAGATCCAATCATCAAATTGTACACTTTAAATATATTGCAATTTTGTCAGTTATACCTTGGTAAGGCCAGAAAAAAAAAAGTGACCTTGGGAATTCCCATCATGGCTCAGTGGAAATGAATATGACTAGCATCCATGAGGACACAGGTTTGATCCCTGGCCTTGCTCAGTGGTTTAAGGATCTGGCATTGACATGAGCTGTGGTGCAAGTCAGATGCAGCTCAGATCTGGCATTGCTGTGCCTGTGGTGTAGGACAGTGGCTGCAGCTCTGATTTGACCCCTAGCCTGGGAACTTCCATATGCCATGGATCCAGCCTTAAAAGATTAAAAAAAAAAAAAAAAGTGACCGTGCAGTGTTCCTTTTGTGGCTCCTCAGGTTAAAAATTTGACCTAGTCTGATCCCTGGCCTTGCTTACTGGATTAAGGATCTGGCATTGCTGCAAGCTAAAGTGTAGGGCAAAGATCCAGCTTGGAGCTGGTGTGATTGTGGCTGTGGCATAGGCCTCAGCTGCAGCTCCATTTTAGCTCCTAGCCTGGGAACTTCAAATGCCCCGGGTTCAGCTGTAAAAAGGAAAAAAAAAAAAAAAGTGACCCTGCAACTTTGAGTCTGGTGACTCCAAACATATCTTATTCATCTACTACACACCCTTGTATCCATGTCCATTTTCATTTAATAAATATTTTTGCACCAAATATATTCGAGGCCTTTTGTCTGACTCCAGAGAAACAGCATTTAGTCCATAGATATTTACTGATCGTTGATTGCTTACTTTGTGCTAGATTCCATTCTAGTTCCTGAGGATACAACTTGAACAAAACAAAGTCTTTATTCATGAAGCTTTCATTCTAGTGGTGGAGAATAACAAAATAAATATATACTATGATATCAGCTACTGGTAGGTGACATGAAGAAAAGGAAAGCTGGAAAAATAAATAGGGAGTTACAGAAAGAGAGTTATTTTAGATAATGTGGGACATTTAGGCAAAAATGTAAATGAAATAGGGAGTGAGCCATCTGAAGATCTAGGGGAGAGCATTCCAGGCAAAGGGAATGGCATGGAATTAAGGCCCAGAGATGAGCACAAGCAGGAAGGCCAGTATGACTGAGCGCAGTGAGCTAGTGGTGAGAATGAGAACTGAGAAATGGACAGGAGTTAGATCAGATGAAGAACATTGTAGGTCATGGCGAGGACTTTGAGTTTTGCCCTACATTTTTAATGGGAAGACATTAGACGGCTTTGAACAAGGGAGGTGACATGAATCTAATTTATATTTTAAAATATCAGTTGGCTGCAGGCTAGAGAATAGACTAAAAGGGCCAGTGAAAGGGAAAAAGCAAGAGTAAAGGCAGGGAGCTGAGGAGAGGAGTGGTTAGAGTCATCCAGGAGAAGGATGAGACGGGTCATGGGCAGGGGAGCTGCTGCAGTGGCCCAGTGAGAAGAAAATGGAGGTTGGAGGGAGGCTGATAAGGAGGCACCTGCAGTGACCCAGGGGAGAGTGCATGGGGCTTGGGGTCTAAGGTACAATGCTGAAAAGTGATTGCATTCAGGACAGACCTCTCAGACAGTGTCAAAGAATGTGCTTGTGGATTAGTGTGAGATCAGAGAGAGAGGAGCCAAGGATATGGCTATGTCTTTGGCCTCAATAACTGGTCAGCGCAATTGAAGGAAAAAAATGAAGAATTCGATTTCAGACATGTTAATTTGAGGGGCCCAGTAAATATCCAAATAAAGATGTCTGGAAGGCAATTAAATATCTGTCTTAAATTCCTGTAAAGGTTGGACATGAGCTATAAATTCAAGAGTTAGCAGCATTAAACTGGATTTTAAAGCCCCAGGATTGAAAGAAAGAAAGAAGGAAAACTTGGCGTTCCCGTCATAGCTCAGAGGAAATGAATCTGACGAGGATCCGTGAGGATGCAAGTTCGATCCCTGGCCTTGCTCAGTGGGTTAAGGATCTGCCATTGCCGTAAACTGTGGTGTAGGTCACAGATGCAGCTTGGATCTGGTAATGCTGTGGCTGTGGTTAGGCCAGCGGCTATAGTTCTGATTTGACCCCTAGCCAGGGAACCTCCATATGCTGCATGTGTGGCCCTAATAAATAAATAAATAAATAAATAAATAAATAAATAAATAAATAAATAAATAAATAATAAAGCTCCAGGATTGGATCTGAGGGTAGAACAGGGGCAGAATGTATTCTGGCCTTTAGGGAGTGTGTACGCCTCTGCTAATTCTGTAAGGCCCTGGTGAGACAGAACTCTGTGGATCTAGGTGATCTGCTCGGACTTGGAGTTATACACATCTGGATTCTGATTCTAGCTCCACCACTAGTCAGCCATGTGATCTCTGGAAAATTACTTAACCTCTTCAAACCTGTTTTCTCATTCTTTTTTTTTTTCCTTTTTTTCTTTTTATGGCTGCACCCACAGTATACAGAAATTCCCAGGCTGGGGGTCGAATCAGAGTTTCAGGTGCCAGCTTACAACCACAGCCACAGCAATGCCAGATCCAAGCCATGTCTACAACCTATGTCACAGCTCACAGCAACACCGGATCCTTAACCCACTGAGCGAGGCCAGGGATCGAACCTACATCATCATGGATACTAGTCGTGTTCGTAACCTGCTGAGCCACAACAGCAATTCATGTTTTCTCATTCTTAAAAAGACATGTTAATAATAAAGAGTGGAATGGAATAGAGCCTGTTACGTAGTAAGACTTTAATAAATGTTAACTGTTACTGTTTAAATTATCATACTTACTATTATTAATGGGAGGAACCCACTGCTTTCCCCTTCCTCTTCTTTACTTCCTTCCTCCTCTTGACCATCTCTGGGAATGAATGAATTTGGGAGCAAAATGGTTTCTTCTTCAGCTCTTTATAGTATCTCGTTTGACACAGAGAGCAACTCTATTTTTACAGCTGACATTATCCTTAGGTACTGTTCAGTTACATAGATTATGTCTTCATTGTATTCAATAATTTAAAGTCTTCTTTTTAACGAAAAAAAAAAAAATGACCTGGACGAACAGTGCTTGGGCAAAGAATGAGTGATTTTTAACTAATAATCTAGTAAGAAGCCATCATTCATGTTCTTGGCTAATTTCCCCCCTTGTTTTTCACATCCACTTGGAGGACTCAACGGTTTTATTCTAAAGATGTAAGTAGCTATGATGTCAAAGACTGTTCATGTGAAGTACCATTTTGTCAATAAAACTGGATTTCAAATGAGAAATTATATGCAGAAATCTCGTGCAGCATATATTGTATGAAGTGCTCTCAATGTACCTTTGATGATTTGAATCAGACACGAATGAGTGTATAGAACGAAGATCAGTGAGGTGATGGTGTTGAGCGCTCAGAAATCACATTTTTTGTGGTGGGGGAAAATCCTTCTGTAGTCATTTATTCATGTGTAGTCAACTTTTTAAAGCATTGCCTACATGAGAGGTGCTGGGTGCACCAAGACAGTAAGGACAGCTCAGTATTCTCAAGCAGTTTATACCTAGGATAGGGAGAGTGCTTGTGCGCACACGCGCACACACACACACACACACACACACACACACACACAAAGTTCATTGACATATGTAGATGCTACAGTAAAAATTCTCCTCTTGGAATAAGGAACAATAGAACCCTATACCTAACTAATATAAAAATATGAGTATACTTAAGAGTATTCCCTCTGGCTTGACGTCTCTCCGTGATTGCTTCTGGCCAAGGAGGGCACAGCCAGCCAGCATAAAGTGATGATGCTTGTTGACCAAGAGAAGAGAGGTGCTTGTCAGTGACTCTGAATGAGGGAAATGCTTGTTTCCTGGTGTCTGGAATGGCAACAATGAGGACCCAGAGCACTGTGGGAAGCTTTAAAATATTCAGTCTGTGCCAACCTACAATTGAGGTATTTGTGTATTTAACTTGATAGAGCGATGAATTATATATGGGAGTCTTTTCCTATCATTTGCTCTACGTGTGTTGACAAGCGTCCCATCATTCTCTCGCAAGCACATGCCGGGGGATGACTGCAACATTTTGCCGACAATTTACTTGTAGGGTTTTTGTCTATATGCTGCTTTCTCTTCATTGCAGCTGCCTTTTTATTTATTAAAACACAATCACTGAAGAGGGAACTTTTCCAGACTCCCTTTCCTCAAAGTGGCATTTTAGAGCACAGGCCAAACACACTCCCTAGTGAGTGTATAGTTACTCCCAAGATTTTGTCTCTTTGAAATGTAAGAAAGCCTTTGCCCAGCTTGACACAGTAGCCAACAATTTCAATGAAAATCCAGTTGTAATTAAAAGAGAAAATATATTGTCTATTTAAAATCGAAAGGTGAGAAGTCCACAATTTTATGCCAATCGTCAGTGCATTAGATTAGATCCTGTATGTTTTTCATGAGTAACGTTGGTGCTATCCACGTGTTCTTTGATCATCTACCCAGGCACACAGCTTTGCTGATTTCTTAATTTTCAAAAGAACATATCATATCTTTCACTTAGTGGAGTGTAAGACTGTAAGATTATGCTTTTAACTACCTGAGTAGGCTTTTTTTATTCCAGAAATTTGGTACATAGCAGAAGCTCATATTCTTTGCTCTCTTATTCTAAATAAAAGTCTAGATGCAAGAAACAGCATTAATGGAAATCTGATTGAAGATACACAGTTTATTAGCTCCCCTGACTTTGGACCACACTAGATAATCTGAGAACTGCATTGCTGGATTGTGTTGTCTTTGTGCTTCATAGAGCTGCTTTTGTAGAATTGCCATTTGGCATATTGTAGAATGGCCTGAATTGAAGGACTCCATAAAAACAATATTATGAATTTTATTAATGAATTTAATCTTCAGATGGTAAGAAAACACTTCTGAAAGCATGAGAAAAATTTGTGAGGTTTCATGACCAGGAAAAATTGCAAGTAGTTGACTTATTTTTGCCCTAAGCAACTGGATCATTTTTAGCTTATGAGCTCTTAAGAACATATGATTGATTGGCTTTTTTGCTATTAAGTTGTATAAGTTGCTTCTATATTCTAGAGATTAAGCCCTTGTCTGTTGCATCATTTGAAACTATTTTCTCCCATTCTGTAAGTTGTCTTTTTGTTTTGTTTTTGGTTTCCTTTGCTGTGCAAAAGCTTTTCAGTTTGATGAGGTCCCATGGGTTTATTTTTGCTCTAATTTCTATTGCTTTGGGAGACTGACCTGAGAAAATATTCATGATGTTGATGTCAGAGAGTGTTTTGCCTATGTTCTCTTCTAGGAGTTTGATGGTGTCCTGTCTTTTTTTTTTTTTTGTCTTTTTGCCTTTTCTAGGGCCACTCCTGTGGCATATGGAGGTTCCCAGGCTAGGGGTCCAATCGGAGCTGTAGCCACCGGCCTACGCCAGAGCCACAGCAACGCGGGATCCGAGCCGTGTCTGCAACCTACACCACAGCTCACGGCAACGCCGGGTCCTTCACCCACTGAGTAAGGCCAGGGATCGAACCTGCAACCTCATGGTTCCTAATTGGATTCGTTAACCATTGCGCCATGATGGGAACTCCGTGTCCTGTCTTATATTTAAGTCTTTCAGCCATTTTGAGTTTATTTTTGTGCATGGGGTGAGGGTATGTTCTAATTTCATTGCTTTGCATGCAGCTGTCCAGGTTTCCCAGCAATGTTTGCTGAATAGACTTTCTTTTCCCCATTTTATGTTCTTGCCTCCCTGTCAAAGATTAATTGACCATAGGTGTCAGGGTTTATTTCCGGGTTCTCTGTTCTGTTCCATTGGTCTGTCTGTCTGTTTTGATACCAGTACCATGCTGTTTTGATGACTGTGGCTTTGTAGTATTTCTTGAAGTCTGGGAGAGTTATGCCTCCAGCGTGGTTTTTGTTCCTCAGGATTGCTTTGGCGATTCTGGGTCTTTTGTGGTTCCATATAAATGTTTGGATTGTTTGTTCTAGTTCTGTGAAAAATGTCCTGGGTAATTTGATAGGGATTGCATTGAATCTGTAGATTGCTTTGGGTAGTATGGCCATTTTTACAATATTGATTTTCCCAATCCAGGAACATGGAATATCTTTCCATTTCTTTACATCTTCTTTGATTTCTTTGATTAAAATTTTATAGTTCTCAGCATATAGGTCCTTTACCTCCTTGGTCAGGTGTATTCCGAGGTATTTGATTTTGTGAGGTGCAATTTTAAAAGGTATCGTATTTTTTGTATTCCTTTTCTAATGTTTCCTTGCTGGTATAGAGAAATGCAACTGACTTCTGAATGTTAATCTTATATCCTGCTACTTTGCTGAATTTATTAATCAGTTCAAGGAGTTTTGGGGTTGAGTCCTTAGGGTTTTCTATGTATAGTATCATGTCATCTGCATACAGTGACAGTTTTTTTATCTCTTCTCTTCCTATATGGATGCCTTTTATTTCTTTGGTTTGTCTAATTGCTGTGGCTAGGACTTCCAAAACTATGTTGAAGAGCAGTGGTGAGAGTGGGCATCCCTGTCTTGTTTCAGATTTGAGTGAGAAGGCTTTCAGTTTTTTCCCCACTGAGGATTATATTTGCTGTGGGTTTCTCATAAATGGCTTTGATTATATTCAGGAATGTTCCCTCTATACCCACTTTGGCGAGGGTCTTGATCATGAATGGATGTTGGACTTTGTCAAATGTTTTTTCTGCGTCTATTGAGATGATCATATGATTTTTGACTTTTCTTTTGTTAATGTGGTGTATGACATTGATTGATTTGCATATGTTGAACCATCCTTGTGAACCTGGGATGAACCCTACCTGCTCATGTTGTATGATCTTTTTGATATGTTGTTGGATTCAGTTGGCTAAGATTTTGTTGAGAATTTTTGCATCTATATTCATCAATGATATTGGGCGATAGTTTTCTTTTTTGGTGGTATCTTTGTCTGGTTTTGGAATGAGGGTGATGGTGGCATCATAGAATGTCTTTGGGAGTATTCCTTCTTCTTCGACCTTTTGAAAGAGTTTAAGGAGGATGGACACCAGATCCTTTTTATATGTTTGATAGAATTCGCCTGTGAAGCCATCTGGTCCTGGACTTTTCAAAAGACCTGAATAGACTGTTCTCCAAGGGAGATAAACAGATGGCCAACAAACACATGAAAAAATGCTCAACATCGCTGGTTATAAGAGAAATGCAAATCAAAACTACCATGAGATACCACCTCACACCAGTCAGAATGGCCATCATTAGTAAGTCCACAAATAACAAGTGCTGGAGGGGGTGTGGAGAAAAGGGAACCCTCCTGCACTATTGGTGGGAATGTAAACGGGTATAGCCACTATGGAGAACAGTTTGGAGATACCTTAGAAATCTATACATAGAACTTCCATATGACCCCGCAATCCCACTCTTGGGCATCTATCCGGACAAAACTCTACTTAAAAGAGACACGTGCACCCGCATGTTCATTGCAGCACTATTCACAATAGCCAAGACATGGAAACAACCCAAATGTCCATCGACAGATGATTGGATTTGGAAGATGTGATATATATACACAATGGAATACTACTCAGCCATAAAAAAGAATGACATCATGCCATTTGCAGCAACATGGATGGAGCTAGAGACTCTCATACTGACTGAAATGAGTCAGAAAGACAAAGACAAATACCATATGATATTACTTACAACTGGAATCTAATATCCAGCACAAATGAACATCTCCACAGAAAAGAAAATTATGGACTTGGAGAATAGACTTGTGGCTGCCTGACGGGAGAGGGAGGGAATGGGAAGGATTGGGAGCTTGGGCTTATCAGATACAATTTAGAATAGATTTACAAGGAGATCCTGCTGAGTAGCATTGAGAACTATGTCTAGATACTCATGTTGCAACAGAACAAAGGGTAGGGGGAAAATGTATACATGTAAGAATAACTTGATCCCCATGCTGTACAGTGGGAAAAAAAAATATGACTTTTCATAGTTCTTTCTTTGCTTTGGATACTAGGAAGCTCAAATTTAAAGCCTACTTCTAATGAGTTCACATTAACTTCATGGTATGCATCTGTTATAATATTACTTCAAACTTTGTTCATTTTCTTTCCCATGATATCTCATTATTTCCTCTTTTGTTTAATATTTGTTTTTTATATATACATATGTAAACATGTATGTATATATAAACACACACACACATATGTATATATAATCCAGTTGCTTAGGGTATGGGGAGAGAACTGCGTCTTATTCATCTTTAAATCTCCCATACTTGGGAAAATGCTTGCACAGAGAAAGTGCTGAATGTGTGCTTGAGTTTTGCATTATTTATATAAAGCTGCTTTGACTGACTCAGATAATTGAGAAATGACTAAATTTTTAAATTGCAGGTTAGCCAGGTGGGGCATACTCACCTCATGTGCAGGGGAGCCGTTCTCTTTTCTTCAGGATGCATCTATTGGCTGCTTGGCCTTTAGAAGCATTTTTTGATTAGCTTTGCTCTTTCCAGGGATGTGGACATTGTATAGCTACATTCGGACTGATTTACAAGTAAACGGAGATGCAGTTTTCCACCAAAACTAATCCAGAAAGGTCAAAGTTGCCATCCCTTTTGCCCTTATCCTCTTAGATATATATTTACCAGGCTGGGAATCCATCTTCAGCAAGCTGGAAGCCTTAAGGTGGATTTGGACTCATTTTTGACAAACATTTCATTGTGGATGGTCTCAGCCCAAAAGGACAGGACTCACTGCTGAATTTATTGTCCAAGTCATTTCTACCTCTGGGATGGAAGCAAGCTATGCTCTCTAATAAATCTTCCAGTAAAGAAGGCCTTTCTCCTTTTGAGTGCCTCTTGATCCCATCACCTTTGTCTTCCCTCCATGGGGTTTGTTTTCTTCTTTTTTCCCTATTGCAGTAACTTGTCAGTTTTCAGAACACTTTCTTAATCTGATGCTTCAAAATAGAAGGCCAGCTTGGGGAGAAAAGTATAGCCTCTCTGATCACTCTACCTTCACAGCCCTCCTCTTTCCACATGTAACACCATTTTTCCACCCCTCCCTGAATTCCAGACCTACCTCAAGATTTCACCTAGAACTCTCCCAGATGGGATTAGGCCAGTTGTAAGAGCATTTGAGAGGAAGCTGGCTTGCTTTTCAATAGTCCTGCTTGGAAAAAATTAATCTACCTACTTCTTTTATTTTAGCTAACACTTCTCCAAAGTTCTCTACGTGAACTCTGCTAACATTACCTGGATCTCCTCCCTCCCTTGATGCCATAGTATGCAAGACAGAGGGTGCAGATACAAAGCAGGAAAGGCGATCTGGAGAAAGCAGAGCATATGTATGGTATATCTGATTGATGATATTCCTTAGTCTGACATCCAAATCCCACCCTATTCCCTGCAGTTGAATTCAAGCTCCTCTTCAGACTCCTCTCCAGTGATTTCCACATAAAATCTATGCTTCAGAGTCTCATCTCTTGTCCTTTCCATATACACGTCCTCTGTCTGAGAAATCTTTCCTCCTATTTGAATGAAACCACATTTTATCCTTATCAGTTTGAAGCCAACCTCTTTAGGAATTCTTCTCTCATCACCACCCCTCCCCACCTCTCTTATGAAGGTCCACATTATATTGCAGGCAGTGTTCTGTTTAAGTGCTATCCCCTGGAGTTGAAGCCATGGCTAACTTCTGTTGACTAGCTGTGTGGTCTTCAATGACATCTTTCAGTGGACGCAGCACTTCTCCTCTACCGCACACTTCTTACTCAATCCAAGAAGCAGCCGAATGTCTGAGCTACCACTACTCTGAGGTGAAACAGGCAGCTGCTTCAATAGTGTGATTTGAGGCTATCTTGTGATCTGAAAATTTTCCTTTACTGGCCTTTGATTAAAGCTTTGAATATAGCTTATAAAACTAAACATTATAATGAAATTCTTAGACTCATAACTTCATAGACTTTGGAATCCTAGAATGTCAATTCTGTAAAGATCCTTTGAGGTTCTCTTAGTTTAATCTTCTTTTGTTTTGTTTTTAATCTTTTTTTTTTTTTTAGTTTGAGAAACTGCTTTTCAGAGAGGTAAATAAGTTGACAAAGACCATAATGTAATCAAAAATTTATTTATCAACATTACTCATCAATGACATAATTCTAATTATCTAGAAGGCAAATATGGCTTATGTTGTCATTTTCATTGTCTCCAGTTGAATTGGTTGAACTGTATCACAACATATAATTTATTTAGTTGGTAAGAACAGAAATCTATTCTGTTTAACTTACACAAAGTGAAATGCATCTGAAGAATATTGGGGACCTATAGAATCAGTGGGAAGTAGAGACTTGAGGGTGAACAAGAAGTGAAGAGTCTTAGCGCCAGGGAGAGGAAGCCACACACAAAAAAAGTGGTCTTTGAGTGGACCGGCCTGGTCAGGATATGAAGGGACACCTAGTCTTTCATTACTTTCTTTCTATTTAAGGTACAGATTCCATGGTGGTCATATCTCATTATCCTAAATAGGGCTATGTGTTTTGGCATGGGTCAGCAAGGCCTTTCCAACAAACTGTACCCATTGAGGAAGGAGTCATTTTAAGTATAGGAAATAGTTTACTGTTGGGAAGAGGACATAGATGCCAAGCAGCCAAAATTTACAAATGTCAACTACAGCAAGAATTCCTAATTCAAAGAAAGCTCCCAACTGTAGAGCACTGGGGTATGTCAGAACACCATGTGCAGAACATTATGTGCATTTTCTTATTAGATCTTTTGAACAAATCTTCAAAAAAAATAATATTTCCATTTTAAAAACCAGAAAATTGAAGGTAAAAGAGGATAAGTTAACCAACTGGCAAAACCTGGATTCAACACCATATCTGTTTGCTTCTAAAATCTATATTCTCCTCAATGCACCAAGCCTTCATTCTAATAAAGGGGCTAATGCAGTTCCTGGGACCCAGTAGGTACTCTGCCCTGGAGGAGCAGGAGTGGCAAGGAAACTGACTGGACTTGCTTCCTCCCAGAAATCCACTGGGTTCCCTCCTTCACTTTATTTAAGTGTTGTCTCAGCAGAAGGGCCTTTCTTGACAACCCTGTGTAACTAACTAATCACCCCCTTCCTTGACTTTCCATTCCCTTTTCCTTATGTTGTCTTTTTTTCTTCACAGAACTTATTACCACTTGGTATTATTATTATAACATAATGTATATTATTTATTGAAATTATAGTAATTTAAGAATGTATATAACATAAATATATTATATATATATATATGAACTTTGTTTTATATACTAGTTTATTCCTTCCCCAAACACCAGAAAATAGCTCTTGATTTTTTTTTTTTTTTTTTGGTTTTTAGGGCCATGCCTGCAGCACATGGAGGTTCCCAGGCCAGGGGTTAAACTGGAGCTGGAGCTGACAACCTCCACCACAGTTGCAGCAATGCCAGATCCAAGCCGCATATGCGACCTACATCACAGCTCACAGCAACGCCAGATCCTTAACCCACTGAGCGAGGCCTGGGATCAAACCTGCATCATCATGGATCCTAGTTTGGTTCATCAACCTCTGAGCCACAACAAGAATACCTCAATTTTTAATTTTTAATTTCTGTTTGAAATAAAGTCCTGGGTTGGGGGGGGGGACTGTGCTTGATAAATAATTGTTTGATGAATAAACAAAAATATAATTAGAAGAGCAGTTCTCAGCTCTGCCTCTAACCTCCAGGGTGGCTTTAGCCCAGTCATCTACCTCTCTAGACTTCAGTTATAAAATGAAAAGTTTGAACAAAATCAAGTCCAACAATCCCGTTTGCCTTATTTCTTGCCATCTGAATTCTATTTATCTGTTCATTTGTTTTTTATATACTGTGCTTCTCTGCTAGCTTTCTTTTGAAGAAAGAACTTTTTTCTTTAAAAAAAATTTTTGGAGTATAGTTGACTTACAGTGTTGTATTAGTTTCAGAAATACAGCAGAGTGAATCAGCTATACATATATCCATTCTATTTTCCATATAGGTTATTACAGAATACTGAGTAGATTTCCCTGTGCCATATAGTGGGTCTTTGTTGGTCATCTATTTTATTTATTTATTTTCAAAATCACTTTTGAAGAAACTAAAAAACGTTTGAAAGACACTGGGCTAGGTGATCCTAAAAGTCCCATCTTTCTACAAAAGTGTATTGTTGTATTAGTATAAAGAGTTTACTGACCTCTCAGATAGGATACAAAGAAAATCTTTCAAAGAACAATTATGTATTTCTTATTGGAAGAAAATAAAAAGTTCCTCATCTCTTGTACTCCGGCACCCAAATTTCTGGAAGACTTGCAAAGTTCATTTACTCATTTCAATTACCAAAAACTCTTTATTGAGTCCATTTTATTAGTGAAATTAATATTATAGCCTTTCAAAGTGGCAGGTTATGAATTACAAGAATTTAGAGCTTCTGAGATTAATAAATACACTGATATACGAGTTCTTTCATATAATTTTTTAACTGTGATGATCCATGGTGTAGAGAGGAATCTGGACCATTCACAGGCAAGTGATGGGTACTGAGAGATGGACTTAGACACTGTCTTTCATGTGATGAAGACCAAAATGTCTGAGCTGATGCCTGTGAATCAGCATTTCAATCAGCTTTTCTATGAGAGGATGCCCTAACAGAGCATAGCTGGTGTCCCCTTAGGAGCCAGTGACTTTTGAGTGTAGGGGGTTGCTAAGAACACACTTAAAATACATTAGTGGCTCTTCACTTCTTAGGGTTAGTCTTCACAGCATGGCTTACAAGGCAGTCTATGATCTGACCCCTATATTCCTTTTTGACCTCAACTTTTGCTATTCTCTGAATTATTCACTCTCTTTCACTCATTCATTCATTTATTCATTCAGGAAAAATTGCTTATTTAGTGATTATGATGTACTAGATTTGGGTTAGCCACTAGGGCTTCAGGGTATGCAAATAGAGACATGGCCTTTGCATTGTAATGGAATAAGGAAGACCCATATTGAGCTATAGTAAAGTGTGATGCATGTTAACTTCCGGTGGTACAGGAATCACAGGAGCAGGGCAGCAGCATAACTATTGCAGGTAAAAAAAGGTAATTAACTCTAGACATAGTAGGCTAGACACAATAGACCTTGTTAGACTCCTGTGGTTTGTCAAACTATAGACTGAACCATGGGTATGTCTTAGCCATGAATGGGGTTCCGTCCTGTCCTGAAGATGATGGGTAAGACTGGCAAGAAGATGAAAGTTCCTCTACTTCCTGGGATTTTTTTCTCAGAATCATGATTAAATCCTGACCTAACCTGTCTTCCTAGTCAGAATGATGGATCTTTGCTTTGCCTCTGACTCCTGTGTCAGTCTCCATTCTTAACCTCTCACATTTCTGATCCTATTAATCTGATGTTTGTTGCTGAATCCATATTCCTGGGCAGCTTTCATACTGTTATAGTGATTCTTTTGACACTACTAGGGAAAACTGCCCTTCTCTGTGTGAGAGATTCCCAGGACTGTGCCATAACTCAGTCTTTGTTTTTCAGTCAGTGCTTTGCTTCTGCAGCTCAAATCCCATACCTAATAGTCCACCACTCCTTATGTATCCACAGGTCATTAAGTCATTGTTCCTTTTCAGACAAAGCCACGCCTTGGCCTGGCTTCCTCATCCACTGTTGGGAAACGACACTCTAGGGGGATATTGCCTCAAGATTTCTGTTCTGCTCCCCATGTATTCACACCAGCCTTTCATTCCTGGGGGGTAGATCTTACTCCCAGTTCCTCCTATTATAGTAGGAAAGAGTAATTTCCATGTGACCTGGCTTAGAATCTGGTATGTACACCATCTCTGCTTAGGAATCCTACTCTCCTCCTTCTCACTGATCCTGATCACATTTGTATCCACTCGAGACTGTGGGTAAGAGACTGAGACTGTGATGGTACTCTCTGCCCTGGAGAGCTAGAAGTCACTTGCTACCCATGCTCTCTGCCCCTCCTCATTTTTCTCCTGGGGAGTCTACTTTCTCAGCTGCTGATTAAGTCTTGGATCCAGCATCACTGTCTGTCATTCCCAGTCCCCTGGGCTTAGAAACCTTGGTTTTGGCCCAGATCATTTTTTTACTTTGCTTTTTGGCTAAGCTCCCTGGATTTAGCAACCTGGAATTTAGTCCATTTTCTGGCTTCCTTGGACTGACTTCAGGCCATTTGAATCTACTCTTCTGATGTTCCCCTCAGTCTTTCTACTGTGGTCTCAATTCATTTCACTTAGTGCATAGGTACTTATTCCCTGTGCTAGGATTTGGGTGAAGATGGGGAAGGGGAGATGATAAGACCCAATGATGGTGCTCCAGATGGCCCCATATCCCTATGTTTCTTTGTCTATTCTTAACCCCCCCAACCCCCTTAACAACCTTGGGCATGTCTAGCTTGTAATACCTCACTCGTTGAGTGCTGGGGAACAGTCCATAACCACACTCACTCTGTACTGGGGAGCTCTACATCAGCCTAGTACCAGGCTGAGCTCTGCATTTACAGTCTAGAAGTCCTCTTAGGTGGCTTCCCACATGGTAAGGCTGAGCAACAACAAATCTTTTGGCTTAAAAGCTCTGATCTCTTTTTTCCCGGCCATTTGGTATAATTAGAGTACACTTAACCTTTTTTATTTATTGTTATTTCCCCAACACAATTTTTTCCCCCAAAAAAGCTCTTATCTCTTAGTGGTGGAAGAAGAAGCAGGAAAATCAAGGAACAAACCAGGGTGCTGCATTATGTGAGACCCTATTACTATAGAGGAGAGGAAGGGATCCTTTGTCTGGATTGTTAATGCCTTTATCTTTATCTGAGAGAAGCATTGTGTGAAGCTTCTGCAAAATCTAATTCACGGAGCAGATTAGAAGCCCCCTCACCACAATACTCACCTTTATCCAACTCTGCTGGGAACCCACTAGCCAGCTCTGGGCTTAGAACTCGTCTCAAGCTTATAAGTCCTTTACCTCCTTTGTCAGGTGTATTCCCAGATATCTGATTTTTGGGGGGTGCAATTTTAAAAGGTATTGTATTTCTGTATTCCCTTTCTAATATTTCATTGTTAGTATATAGAAATGCAACTGATTTCTGAATGCTAATCATATATCTGGCTATTTTGCTGAATTTGTTGATCAGTTCAAGTAGTTTTTGGGTTGAGTCCTTAGGGTTTTCTATAGATAGTATCATGTCATCTGCATACAGTGACAGTTTTACCTCTTCTCTTCCTATTTGGATGCCTTTTATTTCTTTTGTTTGTCTGATTGCTGTGGCCAGGACTTCCAATACTACGTTGAATAACAGTGGTGAGAATGGACATCTTTGTCTTGTTCTAGATTTTAGTGGGAAGGCTTTCAGCTTTTCTCCATTGAGTATAATATTTGCTGTGGGTTTGTTGTAAATGGCTTTTATTATGTTAAGGTATGTTCCCTCTATACCCACTTTGGTAAGAGTTTTGGTCATGAATGGATGTTGGAATTTGTCAAATGCTTTTTCTGCGTCTATTGTGATGCTCGTGTGGTTTTTTACTTTAAGAATATTTTTAATATGGCTTATTTTTTGTTTTTGATGGTGTTGCCTTCAATCTTCTCCAGAATTGCCATTTTATGGTTAATAAACTTTAAATTGTTGCTGCATTCAATTGATTCCCCTTTATAGATCATAATATTCTTAAATAAAAGGCATTATCTGTAAGTATTGAGTTACCTGGTAAACTTACAGCAAATTATTCCAAACTGAGGACATTCACAGTTATAAGCCTTTTATTATTGAAATACATAAACATTTTAGTCCAGCTATTTTCATAGTTATTATCTTGTTTACTCCCTCCCAAAAATTTTTCTTGGATAATTTTTTTTATAAAAAAACTTCTGTCAAATAAGCTTCTCCTTGATTCTTTTAAATTTTTGCCAAATGCAGATGCTCCAAAATTGCAGGCCTTTCAATTTCATTCCACTGTGGTCCATGTATATAAATATCCAATTAAAAATTGGAGCTTCATTAAAAAATTCTCCTTATAAACTGAGTTATCCCGAAGTATAATCACTGAATTTCAAAATTAAATCTTGTATTCCAATTGTGCTTTCATCATTTAATTTGTGCGGTTCTTCCCTTGCTTTTGTAGAGATAAATGTCATGTCTTCCTGTTTGAAAGCTTTGTTTTCAATAATTGCAGATTCATAAAGGCTTTAAAAGCTAAAATACTTTGGTGCTTCATTTGTTGAATACTTGATTAAAGATTTCCAATTGATTTTGAACAAGATGTAACCAAAATTTTGTTCTCATTTAGAGGTCTCATTAACAAAATTTAGGGGCCTCATTAACAGTAAAAACAAAAAAACACACAGCAAAATCAACGTTGATTAACAGAGAAGCTTATTAAAGGCTCAAAATCTCTAAGATCCCATTGATGGCACAAAGTAAAGAAAATAAGCATGGTCTGACTTCCTGAAACTTTAAAAAGAATTCTTGGAGTTCCCATCGTGGCTCAGTGGATAACGAATCTGACTAGGAACCATGAGGTTGCGGGTTCGATCCCTGGCCTTGCTCAGTGGGTTAAGGATCCGGCGTTGCCAAGAGCTGTGGTGTAGGTGGCAGACACGGCTCGGATCCCACGTTGCTGTGGCTCTGGTGTAGGACAGTGGCTTCAGCTCCGATTCGACCCCTAGCCTGGGAACCTCCATATGCCGCGGTAGCGGCCCAAGACATGGCAAAAAGACAAAAAAGATAAAAAAATAAAAAAATAAAAGGAATTCTCTTTGTGTGTGTGGTTTAGCATTACTTTCATAAAAGATTGTTTCTTTTACTTTGCGTAAATTTCGAGAACCATGGTTTCTATTTTGAGAGTAGTAAATAAAATCTTGTTTTGGATGCAGTTTTGATATATATGGACATCTCCAACCAACTCAAAATAAGTTTCTATTGAATAGGTTTGTTGATTTAACAAGTGCATTTATCAAAATTTGTGTTCATATTATTATAACAAAAAATAAGTAATTTTATTTTTAATGTTGAAATTTATTTTTCTGAATTAACAGTATCATTACCTCTCAGTATTTAACCTTCACTGGAATGAATTTCTAAAAGCTTCACTTCGATTCCATGAATTGGGTGAAAATAATTGAATTACATTGGAATTAAATTATTTTCAATTTGAAACATCTAATGACCCTATTATAAAATCGCTGGTTTTAATTGTTCTGCTAATAGAGAAAAGACATTAACAGCTACCATTTTATATACAAGAAAACTTGGAATTAAAAATGATTGAAATTATTTTAGAAGAATAGTCATGCACCCTAAATAAAAGTGATACTACACATCACTCTGAAGTATGGCTTTTCATTTAAAGTACTATTGACTATTCTAAAATAATTGCAATCATTTTTCTTCTGTAGTTTTATTTTACAAATGTAAATTATAGTTTTTGGGTGTACATTTTCTTAAAATAACTGTCAAACCAAGTAGTTGCTGATGTTTTTTCAGCAGAATTGTGTCTGTTGGTTTTATATGGTCATGTTATCAGTATACCCCTATAAGTGGATCATAAATAGTGACAAACATTTTATGCAAGTAACATGTTTATTACTGAATTTCCTGAGGAAAAAACATGCATTTTTTGTATTTTTTAGTTCATTGATGGTGAAATAGTTTATTGAAAAAAATTGAGTACAAAAAAAAATAATTTTAGATTTACACCATATGATAAATACACTTAAAATAGAGTATTCTCTATAAGCAGGATTGCTCAGTCTCTGTTTCCCAAATATATTTTTCACCCTCTTAACCTATAGTATTCCATATTTCCAGTTAATTCCAACAACTAATGACCTGGAGGCTCCAGGCATCTGGCAGTTTGCCACACGGGCCACAGCGTAATTGGCTGGTAAAGCCAGCTACCAGCAGTGACAAAACCTTTAAAGACATCTCCCACCACAGTTTGGGTCCTGAAGATGTTAACTGCCATTCTGCATCTAGACAGACATTTAGGATTTTTGGTTTTTGTTTTTTGGGTTTGTTTTGTTTTGTTGGCCATATCTGAGGCACGGAGCAGTTCCTGGGCCGTGAACCGAATCTGAGCCACGGCAGTGATAACACCAGATCTTTAATCCACTAGGCCATCAGGAAGCTCCCTCACACTTAGTTTTATTGGAGAGCACATCTTGAAAGGAAGGTATTGGTGACATTGCGTATGGAAAGGGTCAGGAACAGAAAACAGGGTTATCACTGACCCTGTGTCCCCTGTCCTACCTGTTTTGCCCGTTTCATAGCCTAAACTCTCTTACTGTTAACTTGGGATTCATTATTCTGAAACAAGTCAGTGCCATGCCAACTATCCATCATACAGTGCATGGTGATAATCACAGCCACCATCGTGAGCACCTGTTGCTTGTCATGCACCAATCTCATCTCTAATCTTCAGAAGAAACCTGTGAGCTAGATGTGGTTTTTGTTTTATGGATGTGGAAATACAGGCCTAAGGCCACACAACTGATAAATGATGGACGTAAACAAGAGCCTAGGTCCACATTCTTTCTACTGTACAGTGACTACATTTCATAAAGGCATCAAAAGTGGAATTGAATACATTTCATAAAGCCATCAAAAGCTCTCTCGATTCATTCTAACTCACCTCTGCCTGATTTATTTGTTCATTTATTCAGAATATTTATCGGGTGCCTTCTGTATACTAGGCTCTCTGCAAGGTGACTGCAAGAAGATTCCAGTCTCGTGACTTCACACCCAGAACCCTTATTATTATTCCTCCCATGATGTAGCAACAGAGTAACTTGGATATAAAACTTCAGTGTAAACCTGAACTGTTGCAGCTATAGCTGGCTACCTGATCCCAAAACATCCAGCATTCTAAAAACGCCTCTTATACTATCCTATATCCCAGCAAATGATCACTTTGAAAACACAGTCCTTTTCACGTAACAGTCACCCTAAAAGGGATACAGGACACATTTTAGTAACCACATTTTACACAGAGACACCAAGAGAGGTAGAGTCTGGCCCAGGGAATACAGTGTAAACTAGCACCCAACTCAGTTCTTTGTCCAGTGTTCTCCTCCCAGGAATCTGGATTGGAGAAGATAGAGGCTTCTCTTTGTATGAGGATCCCCTCCCTGGAGTTTCTGGCTGCATTAGCATTCTGCCAGCAGACACGCGTAGGTAGGAATATTGTTGCTGTCCATGACCAGAGGGAATAATCAGTCTCAGCTATTCCCTGACTCTAAACCAGCCGAAGTAATTGGGTTTAATTTTAATTTTTTTTAATGGCTTGGAATTAATAGAAGCAGCTGCTGCCACAGTGTGTGGGTGTCCTTCTCCAGAAGGCATAGACCAAAAAGAGAAAAAAAATCCTATACATAAAATAAACTCTGAAAAATAAACAATAGAGTGTGTAGGACAAAAAGGTTAATTCACCAGAATCGAGCAGTCTTTTTGTTATCAAAAACTCTGCTGGCAATATGTAGCTCTGTCTTTCTCCTCCCACCACTAATGCCATCAACCCCTGATAAGATGATAATCTGATTAGACACTGGGTGTAAAAATGTGTTGCCTGTATCTGAGCACTCCCTCACTCTCTCCTTCTCCCCCTCCCTGTGACTCACCAAGAGATTAGCTGTGACAAAGTGCAGAGAAAGATAAGAATAGATATGCTGGTGACAGGAAAACTATTATAATTATTTGGAGGATGATAGGATTGGAATTGGGAGCAAGTCCTCTTTGCCTAGGGGGGTAGATTTATAATGTGGGCACTCATGCCTGTGCCTACCTGTGGCAGATGCCAGAGAAGAAACGGAGGGGCCAGCTGGCTCAAGCCAGGTGACTGTTTGGATTGTTACAGCCAAATGTAGACTAAAGGCCATGTGTTGGCATGGTTGACAAGCCAGAGATTCAGCTGTCCTCATGAAGGGAAGAGAGATGAAATCTTTCTTCAATTTCAAATATACCTGGAAACTGGATGCCAGTGTGCTTCCCTGCCCTGGAGAGACAAAGAAGGGGAGCCAAGAGACTATTTCTGCAATTGCAATTGTTGGATAAATTCCACAGCCTTGGTATGGTGGGAAGAATATGTATCAGTCAGACAACAGTGTACATCAAACAGGTAGCACATTGGCAGCATGGAGGAGGTGCTCAGTATATGTCATTCCCTTTGGGAATATCTGAATACCTTTGTTCATACACCTCCGCTAGGATGTATGGGCTAAAAACACTAATTCTTTGTTATTTCTCTTGCTCCTAATTTGAAGAAAAAAGTTTGTGTCCACTGTCAAGGAAGACCCTGGGTTTAGAACACATCTATATTTTCTGCTTAGTGAGGAAGGAAATTAGGGCTCCTGTCTTTCAGGGTTCTGAGGAGGGCTAGGGAATGCGCCCTGTGTATTCTCTCCTTTGGGTCCTGAGCGTCTCTCCCTCTGTGCTCTGGTAACTTCCAAAATGATGCCCTGGCAATCTGGCTGATGGTTTGAAGAGAAGGCAAAGAGGATGGTAAATGGGAAGGAATCATTAATTTTTACACTCGTTAAACCATAAATTCACTCATTCATTCAATAAACATGCTTTGAGCTCCTCTTCAGGGTCAAGCACTGTGCTACATGTTATGGATTTGTGATGAATTAGAAACACTGAAGTTTCTGTAATTAGTATTTAGAGCAATTAATTATTCCGGGAGTTGTAGACAGAGACTTCAAAGAGGAAATGTGATTTGAGCTAGGTCTCACTCTTCTACGGATAGACGCACTATGTAGAAAAGTATGGGAAAGGCAATTACAGAAAGAACAGCAGTTAAAATGGCATGGAGATTTCTGAAACATAATGTATTCAGGGCATGACACAGCTTCACATGGATAGAGCACAGTATACATGCATTGGTATGGTTGAAATTATTTAATATGTTAATATCTTAAAGTTCACTCAAAAATATATTCATTTATCCAGTTCATGACCATTTCAGAACTTGTCCTCCATTCAAGGCTGTCCTGCAGGTTCTGTCGTGCAGAACCAGATGAACAATATATAGTTCCTGCCCTCAAGGAGAGCTCAACCTAATGGTGGAGAAAGGGATATATTCAAGTTATTAGGATGAAATAGAGGCTCTAGGAGTTCCCATTGTGGCTTAGTGGTTAACGAACCCAATTAGTACCCATGAGGACATGGGTTCAATCCCTGGCCTCCCTCAGTGGGTTAAGGATCCAGTGTTGCCATGAGCTGTGGTGTAGCTTGCAGATGTGGCTTGGATCCCAAGTTGCTGTGGCTGTGGTGTAGGCCAGAAGCTACAGCTCTGATTCAACCTCTGGCCTGGGAACCTCCATATGCCATGGATGCGGCCCTAAAAAGACAAAAAGAAAAAAAAAAGAAAGAAAGAAATAGAGGATCTAGTAGAAAAATATACATTGTATGATTGTGAATGTGTTCAGTATATACATGCATGCAGTACACATGTGTATGCATGTGTGTGTGTGCGTGTGTGTGTGTGTGTGTATGCTTGCTTACCCACATGTGAATGTATGTCTGAATTGAGGATGTAAGTTACAGGCCTCCCTCACGCATGCAGCGGCTCTCTTTAGTCATCAGGATGGGCCCTTGTTTCAAGGGTGGATGATGATGATCGTGATAACTTGTTTCAAGAGCTGGATCAACCTTTAGTCTGAGTCCCAAGAGTACATGTCACAGGTCTTGCAATCAACCTGCATCTCTAGCAGGGTCAGGTGTTCAACTTTTTCCTTTCTGGAGTCTTCTATGTTTCTCCGAAGAAGAATTCTTGACCCTACCTTCCTTTTTTTTTTTTTTTTAATTTGTTTATTTAGGGCCGCACCCATGGCATATGGACGTTCCCAGGCTAGGGGTGGAATCAGAGCCCCGTAGGTGCCAGCCTACACCACCGCCAAAGCCACACCAAATCCAAGCTGCATCTTTGAGTGGCACCACCACAGTGCCTGAGCGAGGCCAGGGATCGAACCCGAGTCCTCATGGATACTGGTTGGGTTCGTTATAGCTAGCCACAATGGGAACTCCTACCTTCATTTTTTTTTTTTTTAATCGTATGATTTGGGATCACAGGAATAACTCCAGAGGATTATTGTGAGGATTAAAGGAGTTAATACATGACAGAGTACTTAAAATGGCCTAGCACGTGGTCAATGATTATTGTTTTATTTTTCCCTCCTTATCTCAGACTCTCTGTGTTAAATGGAATCAGAAGACTGCATTGTTTAACTTAACATAAAGCACAGGAACTTTTTTTATGGAACCCCTTAAAGCTTCCCGTATTTATACTCCTCCATAACATAAACTTTTCTACTTTCCCTTCAGCTGAATGTTGAAGAGTCTCTCCTTACACTGAGGTAAAACTTACCTCCTTGTGATGCCTGCCATGTATCTGTGGAGATGAGTCTTATTTTCATTTTACCAGTGCTTTTTTAAATAAGCAAGTACTATTTGAAACTTATCGGTACCATTTATTTTTTCCCCCAATACATTATTTTTTTTTCTGCTGTACAGTGTGGTGACCCAGTTACACATACATGTATACATTCTTTTTTCTCACATTATCATGCTCCATCATAAGTGACTAGGCATCTGTATCATTTCTTGTGAGAAAGAGCAAAAAAAATGTGACACTGTTCCTGTCTTCAAGAAGCCTACCTTCCCTTTGACGAAATCTCCATTTACTTTTGATGCTTATCGTTAAGAGACAAACTAGGTGATAAAAATGGTTTGACATTAATATTAAATATCAAAGTAGAAAAAAATTAATGAGGAACGAATGGTCAGAGAAGGCTTCAGAGAGGAGGTGCATTAAAGAAGAGACATGTATTTATAGTCTTCTGTTTATTAATTAGTTCATTTAACAATATTTCAACCTTTATTGACAATCTACAATATGCCACTTCTATGAGTAGGAGTTTACCTAGCAGGTGAGATACCTGGCACGGAGGGAAGATCAAACACCAAGATACAGATGTGTCGGAGGTGTGACACAATATTGTATTCAAGGGTTGTGAGTAGTTCGGTATGAATAAAACATAAGGTTCAAGGAGCGAGAAGTGGCTGATAGTGCTGGAATCACGGGCAGCCTTTTCAAGATAGGAAGTTGTTTAAAGAATTTTTAGTAGGAGAGTACTGGAGAGAGTATGGTGAGACAAGATTTTTCTGGAAGCAGAAGGTAAGACTATGAGTTGGTGGCCAGGGTAAAAAGGCACATGGCAAGTTACCACAGGGTAACAAACTTCAGAGTCATGTTAGCCTGAATACAATACAGGCTCTGCGGCTTACCAGCCGTGCAACCTCAGGGAATTTTTTACCTCTCTGATCTTCGATTTTCTTGTCTGTGTAAAGAAGATGTTAATAGCTCCTAGCTCATAGGGTACCGTGAGTATTCAATGGTAATGCATATAAAATATTTAACACCATGCCTGATACATAGTGAAAACATAATGAGCAAAGTAAGAGAAAAACCAGAAGTGCATTCCAAATGAGAGACACATTTCTCCTACATAGACCCATTCCTCCTTTCCTTTATTCTTTGTGTTACTTGCATCCTCATGAATTTAGCCCACTGAATCCTTCTCAAACAGATTTTTGTTAGTATCCTTAGCAGAGTCTGGAACATCTAAGCCCTGTGCAGCCTCTCAGCTTCCTTGAATGATCACCACAGGATCCATTACCTTCATTCTGTCTGCAAATCAGGTTAGGACCCACTCGGCAGAGGAACTAGGATAGCTGCAAACATTAGATAAATTCTTCTGAGAGCACATGATCAAATTTGGTGGAGACAGCAGGCGCTCTGAGTCAAGTTGCTAAATGTGGCTAGAATAGGAGAAAACTGAGATGATTGAACTTAAAGCGTGGAACTTGATTGGATATACTAGTAAATGAAGATTTGAAAACATCAGCATCACAACCTGAGACACCTGTGACTTAGGAATCACTTGTGTGTGAAGACATGCTCACCATGTGCTCTAGGAGACTCAGACTCAAACCCTAGAGCAGCTATCACAGACCATTGGTTGGAGACCTCAAGGCCATTTCCACTGATACTGTCCCTGAATACAGATCTGGAACCCTGAGACTCGCTTACTCCACCAGCCTCACATTCCTTCATGTTCAGTCAAATTACAATTACAGACCATTATTTATTCTTATCCCTGCTCTGTTCTCTTCTTCTCCCTCTTATCTTGGTTTTCAACTGCTCCCTTTTCTATCCCTTCATTTTCTGGTGAAACTCAGCTCCTAGGTTAATAGTCTCCCTTGGATCCCCAGTTTTAATCCACTAATTCCTTTACCCCTTGAATTAACCAGTCTATAGTACATGATATTTAAATATTTGCTGAATAGAACAGTGAGCTAAAAAGCCTGACTATCCTGGCAGCCATTCCTTCCCCCTTTGCCTTTTTAGGAACTGCTTATTCTCCTGTATTCCATGTACAGAAGAATCAAGAGGGGACCCTTCATGTCTCATTCACTTTCCAGGCCTTTTTCATCTCTATTTCATCACTGGCAGCTCCAAAATTTCAATGTAGGAAGGCTGAGGGTAGTAATCAGTTTAGAAAGGAGGAGTGCCTAGGGAATTTGCCTTAAAGCTGGTTCGTGTCACAGGAAGTCTGTTGTTACTTGCATGTTTATTCCTCCCGGCTTTGGGCGCAGGGTCAAATGGGCTCTGTCGGTGGGCCTAAGCATAACCTCTAGACAGCTTGTGATACTACCATGGACTTTCATGTGAAAAGTCCTATTCCTTTTTGCTTGAGCTGTTCTCTCTACATCCTGTCCTCTTCATCGCCTTTGGATTCCTACCTGTCTTGGACTCCATGGCTCATCCCATCAGCCACTTTCATCTAATAGTCAAGTTTGTATTATTTTCTATACCTGTGCAGTTACTACTCTGTCCTTCTGACCATTCTCATTCTCGTCTATCCCTTGGACTGGCACAGTCATGGTTCTTTACTTCTTTTACTCATTTGAAAGGTACCCTGTGACCTCAGGGTAATGTTTAAGTTCCTTACCATGGTTTAAATAGTCATCCTTTCATATCTGCAGATGTAAAGCCCAGGGGTGTGGAGGGACAACTGCAGTCTCTTCCTAAGATGACTCCTGCCTTCCTCTTCAGACCTCTTTCTCGTGATTTCCATTCCCATTCTTTGTGCTTCCGCCGTAATGAAACCCTTGCAGTTCAAACATTTTACTTGTTTCTTCTGACCTCCTGGCCTTGGCACACACTCATGTCTGGAGTGTCAGAAGCCCATAATTTATCTAGAAGGACTCCGGAGAAGTATGCTAGTACTGACTTGGAATCAGATAGAAACAGATTTGAATCCCAGCTCTGTCATTTACTCGCTTGAGACTGTGCATAAGCTTCCTAACTTTATGGACCTCCGTGACCCTGTCTTCTTAGTGGGGTAACAATAGTGTGGATGAAGAAAGTCACCTGCCTTAACAGTATACAAAAGATTTTGAACCATTAAACCATCAGCCACTTGCAGCCACCCCGATTGTGCACCCTGAGGGGTTTCAAAAAAAAAAAAAAACAAAAAAAAAACAAACAAAAAACGGGACACTGGCCCTAGGTAGTTGAGATTCATATCAAAGGAATGATTTCAGTGAACCCAGACTCTTGCATCTTCCCGTATGTAGGAAAGTGCTAAATTCATTCATCTGACATGTCTTGTATTTTTTAATTAGCAGTATTCTTTTGATATTACTACTACCTGGTTTTGTTTGTTTGTTTAACAAAAAACCCTTTATATCTTGGCTCCTCCCTTACCGCTTTAGAACAGCCCCTCAGCGCTATCTGAGTGCCTGTTTCCCAGGCTTAAATCCTCGGTATATCTGCCAAAGTCATTCCCAACTTTTAGGTTAGGCATTTTTTTTTCAGTTGGCCATGCCCACCTGGACAGGATAGGCATGATAATTAAATCAGTTAGGAATGAGTCCCAGAAGCAACCTATAGTAGTGTGATCTCTCCACTTCTTCCTTTCTTTCCCCTCATTTCTCCCTCCTTCTTCTTTTTCTTTCCTTTTCTTTTGCCTTCTTCCCCTCTCTGCATTCCACTTACTGTGTGTGTGAGAGTCATAGCATCCAGGGCTACAGGCAAGCAGTATGAGCAGAAACATGTACAGCATCAGTGCCATGTAATGTTTGCTCTTCCACAGGAAGTCAACAGCCTTACCTCCCTTTCTGGCCACTGAGGCAGCCTCAGAAAGACACCAAGGTAGAAACAGGATTGTGCAATACACCACTGGCATGTGTTATAATGATGTGGAGCTCTTAACTGTTTTCTCCAGGCCCCCTACCCAGATCCAGCACCATTATTGTTTTTCTCAACTTCAGTTCTGGTACCACCCTCCTCATGCTTTCCTCCATGTGCTCCTGTGCCCCTTGGCTTCTCAACCGAATGCCACTGCAGTGGGCTTTACATTTTCCCCCCACCATGCCAGAAACCCCAGAAACACATTTGCCCTTAAGAAGCTTCCAAATAAAGCTGGTGGCTAAAACTTAGAAAGCAGTCAGTTTAAGCCTGTGAAGTGGGTGAATATAAGTAAGTTATAGGAATTGTAACTAGAACATTTTGCCTTTTCTCATGTATGTGTTTCAGTGCTGTGTATTGGAGAATGAGCCTGTTACGTTGGCTTAGCAGAATTGCCTACACAGCGTATTTTAAAGCAATATTTCCCAAAGTGCTTCTGTGGAAAATTGGTCTCATGGAGTGCTCTACAGAGAAATAATAGGAATAATTTAAAGAAAGGTTGAATATTCTTTTCTCTCCCTTGAATATTCACAATGCATGTTAACTTATTTTAAAATGTTTAAATTAGTGTTACACTATGAAAATCTGACCTCCTTGAGAAAAAGTAGGCTCCCCTATTTATGTCACTATAATATCCCACTATTTCCCCTCAAAGCACTTTTAGAGTCTGTATCTATATTATATATTTCTTTAAAATATTTTGTTGACTGCTTCCTCACCAAGATATATACCTCAAGAAGACAAACACCCAGCCTGTCTTATTTAATATTATACATCAAGAATCTAGCACACTCTGGGCCTGGGCATATAATAGGTGCTCAAAATAAGAACAAACAATGAATAAAACTTGTTCATACTTAACTGTGCATTGTCTGAACAGTTGATAAAAGGTAGGGATGGAAGTGCTACCAGATTCTAGTCTCTTTTTTGCCATGTATGTTATATGTTGTTGGCCTTGGCCACCACCTAAGTTTCCTAATGGTACAGTTTTTCTCTTGGGCATTTATTCCCACTGATTACATTTTGAAGCTTGAATGACCATCTGATATGCCTAAATTTCTTTGTTTGTATCTTCCAGGCAAAGGCTGCCACCTAAAAATGTTTACTACTACCGCTGCCCAGACCATAGGAAGAATTACGTGATGTCCTTTGCATTTTGTTTTGACCGAGAAGAAGATATTTATCAATTTGCTTACTGCTACCCGTATACGTACACTCGCTTTCAGCACTACCTTGACAGCCTGCAGAAGAGAAACATGGATTACTTCTTTCGGGAGCAGCTGGGTCAGAGCGTGGTAAGGCCCATTCAGAAACCAGCAGCCCAGGGGAAGAGTTTACCAGTAGTTTTTATAGAATGCAAATAATAGATACTGGTGCTTTGAGAATATATGCTCTTGAACTTTTAAAAATCATAATTTTTGTGTAGTATTTCACTACTGTGGCCACCAGGAGGTTATGGAATAGGATGAGACAGGTGCTTGTCCTTCTGAATGAAGCTGAGAAAGTTCTTTATTGAAAGACAAAAGTTATGATGAACCCTCAAAACTGAGGGAAAAAAAATCCTATCAGGTGCCGCCTAAGGCATGAGAGCATTTTATAAGTCTGAGCATCTGAGATGAAAAGTAAATTTGCTTCTCAGTGAATTCAACTTGCCTGCAGTACAGGTTAGCAAGTGGTGTGCACTGTGGTTGTGCTGTCCTCAGTGTGTTCTATTTCTGCCATCTGTCAGGTCTCCACCTCTTCTTCCTTCTCCTAGATCCCTGGGCCTGGAGATTTCAGTCTTAAATGCTGTATTAGTTTCCTATTGCTCTCATAACAAATTGTCATGAACTTTGTTGTTTAAAACAATGCAAACTTATTATCTTAGAGGTTTAGAAGTCTGAAATTGGCGTCTCTGGGCTAAAATCAAAATATCAACAGATCTGTATTCCTTCTAGAGGCTCCAGGAGAGAATTAATTTCCCTACCTTTTTCAGATTCTAGAGACTGCTTGCATTCCTTAACTTGAGGTTCCTTTTCAGCTTCAAAGCCAACATTGGCTAGTCAGGTCTTTCTCATTCTGCAGCACTCTGACATTGAGTTTCCTGCCTTTGTCTTTCACTTTTAAGGGCCCTTGGGATTATGTTGGGCTCACCCAGATAATCCAGGATAATATCTCCATCTCAGAATCTTTGACTAAATCATATCTGTACAGTCCCTTTTGTCATCTCAGGTAACATATTCATAGGTTCCAAATATTAGGACTTGGACATTTTGGGAGAGGGCCACATTGTTCCGCCTGTCCTGCCTTCCTATGCTCCCTTTTCCTTTTCTTCTCCCTGCTTAACCCAGGAATCGTGCCTCTAAGACAGGCATATTGAGCATTTTAAAGATTCTAAGTGAAGTGGAATTGGCGGAAAATACTGTACTTGAGATTCTGACCTGTGTTGGAAAAAAGGACTCTGCCTAGTGACTGTGGGTTCCCCCCTAGAAGTGAGTCCCACTTCTAAATAAAAGTTTTCAAGCTGACTATTTAAAAGACATAGAGTCTGGCCAGTTTCAGAGAGAAAGAAGGTTTATATGTGGCACAAGTCCCTGAGAGCCAAAACTAGTCTGAAAAGCTAATGGTCATGATAATATTTTTATAGTCTGAGATTCTCTTTGCACTAAGATTTTGCTAAGTATCTCCCCTCTACTTGAAACTCCTTCCTAACAGTGCTTCTGATGGGTGCCATGTGTCCCTAGTGCCTATGTATTTTGAACTGAGAATTGGGACACATGGTGTATCAGTCAGCATGCTAGCAGGAAACAGATGGTAACCTCACATTAGGATAATTTGACAAGGACTTAATAAATGGGCTATTTACAAGGTGCGGGCATGGTGTAGGAAAACCACAGGGTATAGTGCAATTCCCTGGGGCTAGTAACAGCTTAGAGTATGTGAAGGGAAAGAGTGGTTATCAGAACCCAATAGTAGAGAGTCACGCAGTGGGCCACCTTGAGTAGAACAGTGACCTTCAGTGGAAGAACAGTTAACCTGAGATGACCCTCCAGGAAGGGAGCTGAGAAAAATAAATACATATAGCTCATTATCTTACTTCCGTCTGATCTCCTATTAGGGGTTCCTATTGACCAACTCAACTGGAAGTCAGAGGGCAAGAGAGCCTGCTGGTGTAATTCATACAAATAAACTTCTCTGGACAAAGAAAATGTTGGAAAAGGGCAGAGCGTGGTTGCAGAGAGCAACTAGAACATATTAGGCACACATGGTCTGATCAACACTCTATTACTGGAAAAAGTGAGATTATCTGATATGGGATTGTTGGAGAAATCCTGAGATGAATGTTTGTCAGACATATGACTTGGGATATAAATTAAGAGAATGAGAGTTTCATTCAATACTTGTGACTTTTAAGGCAAGGATTTGTTCCTTTCATTCCTGTGTTCACTCCAGTCCTCTCTTAGATTTATGGCAGGCAGAATAGAATGTAGATGCACATTGAATGGCTATGGAGTATATTATGAATAAATGAAAGAATGAAGTAAGATATATGCCTAGAATGTGAAGAGCTAGGAGCATCAGAAAACAAAAGAAAAGGAATAATAGGATAATTTAATGTAGCAATAATTTATATCTAAAATAAAAGTTAAATAAGATGGAAGTTTATTTCTTTTGCATATTTCATTTTTATCCCATGTAGTAGAACTCATGTCCACACTTAACTAAAGGAAAGATGAGAAGTGAAGTCCTCATTCTGGGTGACCATGTGTCTAGCCAAAAGTTGGCAGTCCTGCAGATATAGAGGAAAATTAATGTGAAAGGGTAGCCTGAAGTCTGCCACAAGAAGCTTGACTTCTGCTCCAGCTCTAACACCAAACTACTTATATGACCTCGAATGTTACTAACCTTTCCTGGAGACAAGTTTTTCATCTATAAAATGAGAAAGTTGAAGTTGATAGAGGTTTTTAAATTATTCTTTGAGAAATTCTTCAGTTACAACAAAATAATTTGAGACCCCTGTCTTACTTCAGATCCTATGAGAGGTACTATGGGGATATATAATAAAGTATGCAGGTATTGGTATACTTCCAGAAATGCATGCTATACCAAGGGAAATAAGACATTTTCGAACAGAAAATGTTTTAAGAGGATGTAATTAAGGATCTTATAAGTTGTTTAAAGAATTGATGGTCAGACTAAACATCATGGAGAATATGGACTTTAAGCTGAGTCTTAAGCTGAATACAGAGTTGAAAAGAAGGTGCCCCAGAGAGCAAGAAATAGCCTGAGTCATTGAATGGTGGTAATTGATCAGAAGTCTAGTTTGATTGGTGTAAGGAATCTTCCTACTGGAAGATAAGGGTAGACAGGAATTTGGGAGCCAAACTCTGGAAAACTTTGGCTGTCATGTTAAGGAATTATTGCTATATCCCTTTATTCGGATTCCACACAAAGATACTTTTTATAGACTATCCTACTTGTTTCTGACAATGGTTTTTTGGAGTAGGTAGAATTATCTCAGTTTGAGAGATAAATGATCTAAGGCTAATAAGATAAGTTACTTGGTTAAAGCTGCATGCCTAATTCATAACAGGCAATATTTAAACCCATGGACATGCCCTGACACTTCAGTGAACCTACTGATGTTTTCCACATTGTACCTACTGAAACTTATAGATTTTGAGAAAGGGATTAGACCTTATCTGAAGCTGTGTCTTAAGAAAGTAAAGTTAATAGAAGCCCAGGGCATACCTGTGCTGGTTAACCTAGATAGGCAAGTTCTGTGCATTGCCTCAATCTCCCTGATCTGGGTCTTGAAGCAAATACCAGAGACTTTAAGGCTTTCTGGCACACTATTGCAGACAGGACAATTCTTGGTTACCAGGGCGTTTGATGTGGCTCATGTCTGAAGACACCACTATAATCAGTTAATCCTTATTCCAATTTGGAGGGAGGATAATTATAAGTAAGAAGGCTAAACATGTCAACAGCCAGTTCTTAGGGAAAGCAGACAGGAGGCACGATTTTGAATTTCTAGTGCTGGAACTATTAATCACTATGGGTATAGCTACTATTGCTACTAATTATATCATCCAAAACAGCATTTTATTTTGTTACTCACCAATAGACCCTTCTAACTCCAGCAAACAAAATCCCTTTGTACATGCATTGAAGCCACTATCTGACATTTAAGTTAAATACATCATTGGAAAGATCTTTATATTATTGTTGCTTTAACACCTTTATTGAGGTATAATTTATATACCATAACACTTAGTCTTTGCAGGGGTACAATTCTATGATTTTTAGTAACTTTATAGAGTTTTACAATTATCACTACAATTTAAAAATTTCCCTTGTAACTCTCCACTTCCAATCTCAGAATTAAGCAACTATTTATTTTCTCTCTGAAACTGTAAACTTACCATTTCTGGACATTTCCTATAAATGGAATCATACACTAGTCATTTTTTGCATTCAGCTTCTTTCATGTAACATTATATTCTTGAGGTTCAACCATGTTGCAGTATGTATCATTTGTTTTTAGTGCTGAATAGTTTACTATTAAAAAGATATTCCACACTTTATTCTCTAGTTGATGGATATTTGGATTGTTTCCAGTTTGGAGCTATTATGAATACTAATTTTCATCTCTCTGAGTGGACATGTGATCAGATTTTTCTTGGGTAGTCTTCTAGGAATGGAATAATTGGGTCATGTAAGTTCATATTCTGCCACCACCATCATGGGCTCCTGAGTCAGGCACAGAGCCACCATTGCTAAGAGACTCATGAGCAGGCACCAAGCACTGCCCCTGCCATCCCAGGAGTGCACAAGTCATTGCCACTGATGTGATACCTGAGAGCAGATGCCAAGCACTACCCCCACTGTCCCAGGAGTGTGTGAGCTGCCACCACCACTAAGAGACCCAGGAGCAGATGCCAGTAGCTGCCCCTGCTATCCTGGCAGCAAATAGACTGTCACCACTGCTGGGACACCTGCAGGCAGAACCAATCATTGCCCCATGCTGTCCCAACAAGCACAGGCTGCTGCACCTCCAAACCCCAAATCAAGGGGGTAACAGCCAGCACACACTGAGAAAAGAGGCAGAAAATATCTAAATTAAAGGCAGCTCTTCTGTGGTGTAGGTTGCAGATATGTCTCGGATCTGGCATTGCTGTGGCTGTGGCCTGTAGCTACAGCTCCGGTTAGGCACCTAGCCTGGGAATCTCCATATGCCACAGGTGCAACCCTAAAAATTAAAAAAAAAAGCAAAACAAACAAATAAACAAAAAAGCAGCTCTTCAATTGCAGAAAAGATGGTGGAGTAGAAGGACTTGAGCTCACCTCCTCTCATAAAAACACAAAAATAACAACTAACTGCTGAACAACCATTGATTAAAAAATGAAACAAAACAAAACACTAGAACTTACCAAAAAAGATACTTTCCACCCAAAGACAAAGAAGAAACCACAATGAGATGGTAGGAGTGGCACTTTTGTAATATAATCAAATCCTATACCCACCAGATGATGACCCACAAACTGGCAAATAATTATATTTCAGAGGTTCTCCTACAGAAGTAAATGTCCTGGGCCTCACGTCTGGCTCCCCAGCCTGAGGATCTGGCGTCAGGAGGAGGAACTTCCAGAGCATTTGACTTTGAAGGTCAATAGGTCTTGAGTGCAGGAGTTCCACAGAACTGGGCAGAAAAGAGACACAATGCTTGGAGGGTGCATACAAGTTTTCATGTGCGCTGGGACCAAGCACAAAACAATGACTCCTTAGGAGTCATGATAAACCTAGCTGCAGGTCTTGGAGAGTCTTCTGGGGAAGTGGGAGACAGCTGTGGCTCACTGTGGGGGCAAGGACACTGTTGGCCGAGGCCCCAGGGAATATTAATTGATGTGAGCTCTCTTGGAGGTTGCCATTTTTTGCACCAAGACTTGCCCCAATCCAATAGCCTTCAGGTTTCACTGCTGGGACACCTCAGGCTAAACAACCAGCATGGTGGAAACAGATACAGCCATCAGCAGACAGGCTGTCTAAAGTCATATTGAACTCCTATCCACCTCTAAACACTCCCCTTGACATGCCCTGCCCATCAGTGGGACAAGAACTAGCTCTATGCATCAGTGTCAGGTACCAGTTGCTCCTACCAGGGAGCCTGCACAAGTACCTGGACCAGCCTCCCCCATCAGGGGGAAGACACCAGAAGCAAGTGGAACTACAATCCTGCAGCCAGAAGAAAGGAGAACACCCACACAGAAAGACAAAATGAGATGGCAGAGAAGTTTTTTCCAAATGAGGGAACAAGATGAAAACTCAGGAGAATAACAGAATAACTAAGTGGAAATAGACAATCTACCTGAAAAAGAATTCAGAGTAATGACAGCAATGATGATCCAAGATCTCAGGAAAAAAAAAATGGGAGCACAGACTAAGAAGATATAGAAGTGTTTAATAAGAGCTAGATAATTTTAAAAACAAACAGATGAACAAGACAAGAACTGAAATGAAAAATACATTAGAAGGAATCAATAGAATAAAAGAGGCAGAGGAATGAATAAGTAAGCTGAAAGAAAGAGTTCAGGAAAATCACTGCTGTGGAACAGACAAAGAATAAAAAATGAAATGAGGGAAGTTTAAGAGACTTCTGGGAAAACACTAAATGCACCAATATTTGCATTATAATGGTTCTAGGAGGAGAAAAGAGAGAAAAGTCCAGAGAAAATATTTGAAGGAATTATAGTCAAAAGCTTTCCTAACATGGGAAAGGAAACCCTCAAGTCCAGGAAGCACAGAGTGTCCCATATGGGATAAACCCAAGGAGAAACATACCAAGATGCATATTAATAAAACTGACAAAAATTTAAGACAAAGGAAAAATATTAAAATCAACAAGGGAAAAACAACAACTAGCATAACATGGAATCTCAATAAGGTTATCAGCTGATTTTGCAGCAGAAACTCTGAAGGCCGAAAAGGAGTGGCATGATATATTTAAAGTGATGAAAGGGAAAATCCTACAACCAAGAGTACTCTACCTATCATGACTCTCATTCAGATTCAACAGAGAAATCAAAAGCTTTACAGATAAGAAAAAGATAAGAGAATTCAGTACCACCAAACCAGCTTTATAAAAAAATGCAAAAATGAAAATGCCAAATAAATAAATAAATAAATAAATAAATAAATAAATAAAAACCTTCTCTAGGCAGAAAAGAAAGCACCACAACTAGAAATAATAAAATTACAAACAGGAAAAATCACTCATAAAGGCAACCATATGGTAAAAGTAGGAAACCATGCACATACGAGTATAATATCAAAACCAGGATTCCTGGGAAGAGGAGAGTATAAAAGCAGGACGTTGGAAATGCATTTGAAATTAAGAGCCAAACAACTTAGAACAGTCATTTGTAGGAGTTTCCTAGGGGCTTTAGCAGTTGAGGATTTGGTATTGTCACTGCTGTGGCTCAGTTTCAATCCCTGGTCCCAGGAACTTCTGCATGCTGTGGGCATGGCTAAAAACTCAAACAAAATCAATCATGTATTTATATATAGAAGTATATAAAAAACTCATGGTAACCACAAACTAAAAAATCCGCAATAGATACACAAACAAAAAGAACAAAAACAAGCCAAACACAACACTAAATATAGTGATCAGATTACAAGAGAAAAGAAAAAAAGAGGAAAGGAAGAAAAAAGATCTACAAGAACAAATCCAAAACAAATAACAAAATGGCAATAAGAACATTCATACCAATAATTTCCTTAAATATAAAGGGATTAAATGCTCCAACCAAAAGACAGACTGATTGAATGCCTACAAAAAAAAGACCCATGTATATGCTGTTTACAAAAGACCTAGGGACACATACAGACTGAAAGTGAAGAAATGGAAAAATTTAATCCATGGAAATGGAAATCAAAAGAAAGCTGGGGTAGTAATACTCATATCAGACAAAATAGACTTTAAAATAAAGAATGTTACAAGAGACAAAGAAGGACACTTCATAATAATCTAGGGATCAATCCAAGAAGATGTAACAATTGTAAGTATGTATGAATCCAATGTAGGAGCACCATAATATATAAGGGAAGATGCCAAGAGCCATACAAGGAGAAATCAACAGTAACACAGTAATAGTCAGGGACTTTTAACACCCAACTTACATCATTGGACAGATCATCCAGACAGAAAGCCAAAAAGAAAACACAGGCCTTAAATGACACACTAGACCATCTGGACTTAATTGATATCTATCAATCATTCTATCTGAAAACAGAAGAATACATGTTCTCAAATACACATGAATCATTCTCCAGTATAGAACACATGCTGGGTAACAAAACAAGCCTTGGTAAATTTGAGAAAATTAAAATCATATCAAGCATCTTTTTCCAACCACAGCAACTACAAGAGGAAAACGGCAAAAGACACAAACACCCGGGAGGTTAAACAATATGCTACTAAACAACCAATGGATCACTAAAGAAATCAAAGAGAAAATTAAAAAATACCTAGAGACAAATGACAATGAAAATGCAATGCTTGAAAACCTACTGGACACAGCAAAAGCAGTTCTTAAGAGGGAAGGCTGCAGTGATACAATCTTACCTGATGACACAAGGAAAATCTCAAATAAACAACCTAACCTTACACCTAAAACAATTAGAGAAAGAACAAACAAAACTCAAAGTTAGTAGAAGGAAAGAAATCATAAATATCAGAACAGAAGTAAATGAAATAAGAGATGAAGAAAACAAGAGAGAAGATCAATGAAACTAAAAAAACTGGTTCTTTGAAAAGGATGAAAAAAATCAATAAACCTTTAGTCAGACTCATCAAGAAAAAAAATGGGAGAGGGCTCAAATGAATATAATTAGAAATGAGAAAGGAGAAGTTAAACTGACACCACAGAAATACAAAAGACCATAAAAGACTACTCTAGGCAACTATATGCCAATAAAATGGACAAACTAAAAGAAATGGACAAATGCTTAGAAGGTACAATCTCCCAAGACTGAACCAGGAAGAAATAGAAAAGATGAATAGACTAATTACAAGTACTGAAATTGAATCTGTGACTTTAAAACTCCCAACAAACAAAAGTCCAGGATCAGAAGGCTTCACAAGTAAATTCTACCAAACATTTAGGGAAGAGTTAACAACTATTCTTCTGAAACTATTCCAAAAAATTGCAGAGGAAGGAACACTCCCAAACTCATTCTATAAGGCCACCATCATCTTGATACTAAAATCAGGCAAAGATATCACAAAAAAAAAGAGAGAAAATTACAGGCCCAAATCACTGATGAACATAGACATTTAAAATCCCCAACAAACTAGCAAACTGAATCCAACAATACATAAAAAGGATCATACTCCATGATCAAGTGGGATTTATCCCAGAGATGCGAGGATTTTTCAATATCTGGAAGTCAATCAATGTGATAAACCACGTTAATAAACAGAAGAATGAAAACCATATGGTCATCTCAATAGATGGAGACAAATCTTTTGGCAAATTTCAACACCCTTTCATGATAAAAGCTCTCCAGAAAGTGGGCATAGAGGGAATCTATTTCAACATGGTAAGGCTATGTACGACAAACCCAGAGCTAACATCATTTTCAATGGTGAAAAGCTGAAAGCATTTCCTCTAAGATCAGGAACAGGACAAGGATGTCCACTCTCACCACTTTTATTCAATATATTTTTGGAAGTCTTAGCCATAGAAATCAGAAAATTTAAAGAAATAAAATATATTCAAATTTTAAAAGCAGATGTAAAATTGTCACTGTTTACAGATTCAGTAGAGTTGCAGGATACAAAATTAAAACATAGAAATCTCTTGATTTCTATACACTAACAATGAAAGATCGGAAAGAGAAATTAAGGAATCAATCCCGTTTAACATCATATCATAAAGAATAAAATAGCTAGGAATAAACCTACCTAAGGTGGAAAAAGACCCATACTCTGAAAAATATAACACTAGTGAAAGAAACTAAAGATGACACAAACAGATGGAAAGATATACCATGCTCTATGACCCAAAAAATCAACAGTGTCAAAAAGACTCTCCAACCCAGGACAATCTACAGATTCAGTGTAATCCTCTATCAAATTACCAAAGGCATTTTTCACAGAACTAGACAAAAAACTTTAAATTTGAGAGAAAGACAAATGCCATATGATATCACTTATATCTGGAATCTAATATATGGCACAAATGAACCTTTCCACAGAAAAGAAAATAATGGACATGGAGAACAGACTTGTGGTGCAAGGAGGAGGGGGAGGAGTGGGATGGATTGGGAATTTGGGGTTAATATATGCACACTATTGCCTTTGGAATGGATAAGCAATGAGATCCTGCTGTATAGCACTGGGAACTATATCTAGTCATGATGGAGCATGATTATGTAAGAAAATAGAATGTATACATGTATGGGTAACTGGATCACCTTGCTGTATAGTATTAAATTGACAGAACACTGTAAACCAGCTATAATGGAAAAATTAAAAAATCATTATACATTTAAAAAAAATTTTAAATGTGTATGGCAACACAAAAGACCTTGAGTGGGCAAAGCAGTCCTGATAAAAATAGTGAGAGTTAGGGGAATCAGGTTCTCTGACTTAAGACTATACTACAAAGCCACAGTCATCAGCGTGGTGTGGTACTGGCACAAAAACAGAAATATAGATCAATGGAACAGGATAGAAAATCCAGAAATAAACAGATGTATCTAAGGTCAACTAATCTATGACCAAACGGCAAGAATGTGCAATGGAGAAAAGACAATCTCTTCAGTATGTGGTGCTGGGAAAATGGGTCATCTCCATGTAGAAGAATGAAATTAGAACATTCACCATCATATCATTCAGAAAAATAAGCTCAAAATAGATTAAAGATCTAAATGTAAGGTCAGATACTATAAAACATCAGAGGAAAACATAGGCAGAAAACTTTTACATAAATTGCAGCAGTATCTTTTTGGATCCATCTCCTAGAGTAATGAAAATAAACATAAAAATAAACCAATGGCACCTAAATAAACTTAAAAGATTTTGCATAGCAAAGGAAATTGTAAACAAGACAAAAAGCACATGAAAAAATGCTCAATATCGCTAATTATTAGAGAACTGCAAATCAAAACTGTGTATCACCTCACACCAGTCAGAATGGCCATCATCAAAAAGTCTACAAACATTGATGGCAATGTAAATTGGTACAGCCTTTATGAAGAATATTGTTGAGTTTTCTTTAAAAGCTAAGTATAGAACTACCATATAATCCAGCAATCTCACTCCTGGGCAAATATCTGGAGAAGACAGTAATTCAAAAAATATACATGCACCCCTGTGTTCATTGAAGCCCTTTTTATGATAGCCAAGACATGGAAGCCACCACAATGTCCAATGACAGAGGAATGGCTAAAGATGTGGTATGTGTATATATATATGTGTGTGTGTATATGTGTGTGTGTGTGTGTGTGTATGTGTGTGTATGTGTGTGTGTATATATATGTGTATGTGTGTGTATACAGTGTACATATATACAATGTACATATATATATAATGAAATATTATTCAGCCATAAAAATAATGAAGTTAGGCCATTTGCAGCAACATGCGTGGGCCTAGAGATTGTCATACAAAGTCAACAATGTCAAACAGAGAAGGACAAATATCATTTGATATCACTCACATGTAGAATCTTAAAAAAAAATGATTCAGGAGTTCCTGTCATGGCACAGCAGAAACAAATCCAACTAGGAACCATGAGGTTGCAGGTTTGATCCCTGGCCTTGGTCAGCGGGTTAAGGATCCAGCGTTGCTGTGGCTGTGGTGTAGGCCAGCAGCTGTGGCTCCCAACGACCCCTAGCCTGGAGATCTCCATATGTCACGGGTGAGGCCCTCCAAAAAAAGACAAAAGACGAAAAAAAAAAAAGAGAGAGATTCAAATGAACTTATTTACAAAACAGATACAGACTCACAGACTTTGTAAACAAACTTATGGTTACCAAAGGGGAAAGGTAGGAGGGAGGGATAAAGTAGGAATTTGGGATTAACATATATACAATACTATATATAAAAGAGATAATCCATAAGGCCTGCAACGGGAAACTCTCCTCAATATTCTGTAATAACCTATATAGGAAAGTAATCTTAATAAGAATGAACATATGTTTATGTATTACTGGATCGCTTTGTGTACATCTGAAACTAGAACAAAATTGTAAATCAACTACACTCCAATGTAAAATAAAAAATAAATTTTAAAAAAGTTCATATTCAACTTAAAAAAATACTTGCCAAACTGTTCCATTTTACATTCATACCAACAGTCTAGGAGACAGGGCTATCGTTCCTCCATATGCTTGCTAACACTTGAAATTACCTATATTTTTTACAGCCATTTTAGTGAGTGGGTAGTGATATCTCACTGTGGTTTTAAGTTGTGTTGCCCTAATAACTAATTATGTCGATTATCTTATATTGTGTTTATTTGCCATTTCTATGTCTTTTTTGAAGTGTTAGTTTAAATATTTTTCCCACTTAAAAAAGTGGGTTATTTGTGTTCTTGTAATGAATTTTGAGTATACTTTATGTATTCCAAATGCAAATACTTTGTCAGACACATTCTTTGCAAATAATCCCCTCTAATCTCTGCCTTATCTTTTCATTCATCTTCCTAACCATGTCTCTTGGGGAATAGAAGTTTTTTAAATTTTGAAGTCCAATTTATCAGGGTTTTTCCTTATGGATCATGCTTCTGGAGTCTTATCTAGAAACTCTTCCTGTCTGAAGGCCACAAAATTTTCTCCTTTCTTTGAATTATTTTTAATAGTTTCTGATGAATAGTTTTTAATAGATAATAGTTTATAATAGTTTTTCTATTTATTTTTAATAGTTTTCACTTACATTTAAATGGATCATTTAAATCCATAATCCATTTTGAATTAATTTTTGTTTGTTTGTTTTGTTTTTTAGGGCCACATCCGCTGCATATGGAAGTTCCCAGGCTAGGGGCCAAATCGGAGCTGCAGCTGCTGGCCTACGTCACAGCCACAGCAGCGTGGGGTCGAAGCCATGTCTGTGACCTGTACCACAGCTCATGGCAACGCCAGATCCCAACCCACTGAGTGAGGCCAGGGATTGAACCCACATCCTCATGGATACTAATCAGATTTGTTCCCACTGTGCCACAATGGGAACTCCCGGAATTAATTTTTTATGTATGACATGAGTTAAGGGTCCAAATTCAATTTTTTTCCATATTTATATCCAATTGTTACAGCACCGCTTTTTGAAAAGACTAACCTTTTACCCATGGATGATCTTGTCTTTCTCCAATGCCTCTGCTGAGTTTTTCTTTTTTCTGTCCCCATTTTTAAGGCTGATTTCCCTATGAGTCAATGCTGTGTCTCTGTAGGTGAGCTCTCATTATACTGGGTTTGTGCTCATCTACCCTGAGCCTGCAGGGCTCCCTTCTTCTGCCAGTGGGTCTGTGTGTGGGTGTGGGGAGCACAATCAAGGTTCAGGCAGTTTTCAAGCCTGCCTTGGCTTTTACTTTCCCTTTAGTGTTTTATTTCCTATTTGCATATGTGCAGCCTTAAGGTTATTCAGTGTGTGGGGCCACTTGAGGCTTCTCAGGTCTCTTCTGAGCCTGCATGCAACCTCTTTTCTTTCTGTCTTTTTGTCTTTTTAGGGCCTCACTCGCGGCACATGGAGGTTCCCAGGCCAGGGGTCCAATAGGAGCTGTAGCCACCGGCCACAGCCACAGCCACAGCAACGCGGGATCCCAGCCGCGTCTGCGGCCTACACCACAGCTCATGGCAACGCCAGATCCTTAACTCACTGAGCGAGGCCAGGGATCAAACCCACAACCTCCTAGTGGGATTCATTTCTGCTGTGCCATGATGGGAACTCACCCAGCATGCAATCTCAACCAGAAGTATGCTTGTCCCAGCTCTGCAAATGGGGGCCCTCCTCACTTGCCCAGAGACAATGCTGCTGGGTCTGGGCACTGCCTGTTTCTCCAAATTAACTGAGTCCCTTCAACCATGACAGAAAAGCTGTCACAGCCTGGCCTGCCCTAGCATTTACCAAGCCTGTGGGAAAATGGAATGAATCCAGGACAGAGTGCCATAGATTCCCACTCTTATTACCTCAAGTTCAGCAGTTTTCGAAACATAACAGTTTTGAGATTGTTCTCAATTTGGTCAATTTCCAAAACTCTGAAATGGTTGGTTATGTCCATTTTGCCCAGCTTTCTATTTTTTTGAGGGATAAGCTTTACCAATATTTTCATTGCAACGTAGCCAGAATTAGATTTTAACTGACAATGTGAGTTTTTAAATCATTCAGCCCTTGTACTATCAAGCATAGTGAAATAAGTCACTATTTTCATATTTTATTGGACTAGAGGAACACATAACTCTCTCTCTCTCTCTCTCTCTCTCTCTGTGTATGTGTGTATGTGTGTGTGTGTGTTGAAAGGATTAGATGCAGAGAACCATTCTCATACTTAAGGACATTTGCCACAAGGAAGTGTCTAACAAAGAAAATAGTCTGAGATGTATCTTAGGGAATCACTAGAAAATAATTTATATGAGAATAAGATTATCTAGGCTCAGCCCTTGGCAAACTCTATGCCCTTGGGAAAAACATTTCTCTATGGGCTGCAGAAAGTCAGACCAAATTATTTCAAGCATCCTTTCCAACTTCAACATAAATTACGGTTCAATGTTGGTGGCATCCTGTTGTATGTCCTGAGTCACACATTAGCTTCTTGTAATGTTACCTCTTACTCTGCTCTTTATTTTATAACATTGGCAGTCATTGAGTGCTTAGCATGTGCCAGCCCCATACATTACGTCACTCAGTCCTCACAATACTGTTATTATATGGTTAGTACTATTATCGAATGCCTAACATGCAGCTAGCTTGTCTAGGCTCTGGGGATAGAGCGGTAAGAATAGGCATAAATCGGAGTTCCCGTGGTGACGCAGTGGTTAACGAATCCGACTAGGAACCATGAGGTTGCGGGTTCGGTCCCTGCCCTTGCTCAGTGGGTTAACGATCCGGCATTGCCGTGAGCTGTGGTGTAGGTTGCAGTCGCGGCTCGGATCCCGCGTTGCTGTGGCTCTGGTGTAGGCCAGCGGCTGCAGCTCCCTCTCGACCCCTAGCTTGGGAACCTCCATATGCCGCGGGAGCGGCCCAAGAAATAGCAAAAAAAAGACAAAAAAAATAGGCATAAATCCACGCCTTTATGGAACTTATATTCTAGTAGAAAGAGACAGAAAATATTGGAGAAATTAAATAAGGAAAAGGGATTCATTTTGGGGTAGAGGCTTAACTCGGAAACATTTAAGCTCTGAGCTATAATTGTTATTTTCTCTCATTTGCATTTTTAAACTCTGAGATACAATGAGATTAAGTAATATGTCTATATCATGTAGCTGGGATTTGAAGTCATGCCTTTGTGGACCCCAAAGAATGGACTCTAAATAAGTCCTAGATAAGGAAATATTCTATTCATATATGCAGTTATACACTAAATTCGTCCAAAGATACTCTGTAATACTACAGATACCTAGTAAGCACCTCTGCCTGTCAGTTTCTGTATTGCTCAAGATGGAAAGATGAATACAAAACATATCCTGCCTCTGAGTAGTACTCAGTGTACTGGGTATCACAGACGCAAAGGCTAATAATGGCATTGATGGTGAGAAACTTGATATAATGAAGTAGTAGGCAGGGAAGAGGCACAAGGAGGAAGTGACGCCTTAAAGAAGGAGGCATCTCGAATTGGGTATCAAGATGGATATGGACATAGAAGCTGAGATGCGTGGTAAGTCCTGACTATTTTGTGTGAACACAGGATCAGCCTAAGAAGAATGAGATGAATGGGGATTGGGGAAGAAGGAAAGGTAGGTGGAGGTTGAGTCAGGAGGGCTTTGGATGCCTCGCTAAAGAATTTGGACTCTTATCACGAGGGCAGTAGGAACCAGACAGGAGGGAACATGATAATTGGGGCACTTAATCCTTCCATCTCTAGGCTGCCTCTACTGATGGCAGCTGATCTAGAAGTCAGGTTAACTCCTGTTTGTCTGTGCAGATGGCTTTCCTTTCATAGGCAGAGATAGTTCACAGTTCAAGAGCATCAGGAGGAAAACTTTACTACCAAGACACATGTATAGTAGTGAGAATGTCATGGCAATACCCAGAAAAGCTTGTCTCTTTGATCTTCTCACACAATTCAAAGATGGCAAAGACCTACAGGGGTCACATTCAAATTTAATAGATGCATTAAGCATCTCCTATGGGCAAGGAGCTAAACTGAATAGAATAGCATCTTCTCTTACCATTCCAGAAGGGGGACTTTTCAACCTCTGTTCACATATCTCTTAAAGAAACCTGAGCTCCATCTCAATAACAAGGAAGTCCTAACTTCCCCAGAAAAAGCTGCCGCCATGTAACCTCCTCTCTTTGCTTCTACTGCCACTGTCTGGGCCCAAGTTGCATTAACTTGCTCCTCTAGCTGCTGGACCAGCCTGCAGAGACAGCACGATAGTAAGCACAGCCCTTCATGAATCTCTTTTCTCCAAATTAGTCTCTCCCTTCCTCCTCTCCTCTCTGCCCTATAATTCTACATTTCTTCACATTCTGTGGCTTCTAAACTTCATACCTTCTCTGTTGTTCTCTAGACAATATCTAGGTTTTTAATTTCCTTTTAAAAATGCCAGACTGAATGTAAAACTCTGCAGGAGATCTTAGAATCCCACAGCAGAATAGGGCTGTTGCCTCTTGCTCTGGACACTAGATCTCTAAAATTTAGTCAGAATTTACATAAGCTTCTTTTAGCAATAAGGCTTTCCTACAGTTGATTTTTGTTGGTATTCTGTACGTAAGCTATTTTTTTTTAATTTCTTGGATAGTCTTTTAAAAATAAATTTTTATTTTGGAATAATTTTAGATTTATAGAAAAGTTGAAAAGATGATATAGAGTTCCCACATACCCTTCGCATAGTTTTCTCTAATGTTAAAATCTTTTATAACCATGGACCACTTATTAAAACTAATGAATTAACATGGGTACATTGCTATTAACTAAACTGCAGAACTTTATTCAAATTTTGTTAGTTTTTCCACTAATGTCATGCTTTGGTCCCAGGATCTCGTCTAAGACGCCATGTTGGCCTAGTAGATTTTGCAAATATAATTGTGACCGCTTACATTTATCCGAAGTTTCAACTTATTGGTTTTGGTCCTTTGTTCTAGGCTGCTATGATCATGTTGGTTCTTAGATTCTCTTATCTTCTGAATTAGCGATATCATCCAGAAATTTTTAAGAATATGCTTTTTAAAGTATTAATTTAGGTCAAGGATACAAGTATTTAATAGGATAAGACCTGAGACTAAGAAGAGAGATCCATATGTGTTACCAGAGACTTCTCTGGAATGCCTCATTTGGCATTTTTACATCAATCCCCAAGTTTGATGATGCTGCTAACCCCAGTAGCATAAGTAATCTAAGTGAGATTTTACCTGCCTCTCAGTCAGCTCAATTAAATTCTGTTTAGTTCAATTTAATTTAGAATCTCTTATGTACTACCTACCATGAGAGATCTAGAAATAAGCAAAATATAGTCCCTGTACCCATTTCTCCCTTTTGTCCAAAAGATCATATGTGAAGTTTTATGTAATGGCTAATTCAAATCCATGATGAATGAGGGAAAGCCATATAGCAAGGAGCAAATTTAGAAAAAGGAGTGCTTTCTGGAGATGGGTCTGCCTAGGTGGGGCTCTAGGAACCCTAACAATCAGAACCCCTGCTAGGACTCCAACCCCTTCTCCTGAGATTGGCCCAGATCAGCAAAGTCATAATGAGAATGGTCTGGTGGCAAAGGGAAGATTCTGAAATTCTTATCTTGAAAGAATTTCAGAATCTAAACTAAACTAAGAATCTAGGAGTCAGACCAAAAAAAAAAAAGAAAAAAAAAGTGGTGTTCACATTGTGGCTTACTGGATTAAGAACCTGACTAGTATCCATGAGGATGTGGATTTGATCCCTGACCTCACTCAGTGGTTAAGGATCTGGCATTGCCCAAAACTGTGATGTAGGTCACAAATGTGACTCAGATCCTACATGGCTGTGGCTGTGGCATAAGGCGAGCAGCTGGAGCTCCTTGTTTGACCCCTACCCCAGGAACTTCACATGCCGCAGGTGCAGATGTGGCCCTAAAAACAAACAAAAAACCAAAATCATAAAGCCACAGTGAAGAGGACAGAGAGAACATGGTCTAAACAGATAAACAGAGAAAGCCAGAAAGTGAGGTAATGATGAAGAAGAGCCTAGTGGATAAGTATAAAGATCTCTGGAAGAATTTAAGGTATGGAGCTTGACAATTTGTATTACTATCCTTGTGTGGATTTGTGTGAAAAAGCCACGATCTCAGAAAGGAGCTAAAGGGAACCAATGACCTTGTGGGCAGGAAAGTCAAGGAACAGGAAGTCATACCACAGAAAAGAGGCTAGAGAAGCTAGCACAGTCCCGACCAGCATATCCTCAAAATAAAACAGCACTCTTCTGTTCTTTTGGTTCCTTCCAGTTTGTTCTTTCTTCCTTTTGGAAGTAAAACATCGTGGAGTTGCAGCTGGCAACATGACCAAACAAATGTATGAAAAATAATTACATCTTTTTGGCTGAGTTTTAAATTGAGAAATTGTTGGAAGTCGGTAATCTCAATTATCCGTCCCTAATCCACCTCTCAGGAGAGTTCTGTGGACCCCCATCTGCACCAAACCTTGTCCTGATCAGACACTCTAAATTAAACAAGCTTAGCGATTTTGGCTCCTTTCCAGCAGGCCACTTCACATCTCTTGGCATAGTTTTTGCTGTTTCCTCCAAAAAGAGTCCAAATTAATTGGAGGCAGATACATCCTCTCAGCATCTGGCTACCCGGCTTCCAGCCTACCCTACTGATGCAAGTGGCCCATCCACTGTAAACTTCAGCTCTGGATGATACAGGCCTAGAGAGGAGATGCTGGAAATTGTGACCCTGGGTTCTTCCTCTGCTAGAACAAGGAGACACATGTCTGATATACATCAAGCTGCAGAGGCTGAGCCAAATTACCACGTACCTTTTCCAGACCTGGGATTCCCTAGTTCAGTGAATGTATCACCATCACTCCTACTGCCCATGGCAGAAACCTGTGCTATTTAACTCCTTTTTATTCATACTTCACATGCTATCTGTCACCACATATGATCAAGGCTACAACTCAATATCCTTAGAACTATCTCTTCCTTGTCTCTGCTGCCAGTGCCTCAGTTCAAACTATCAGCATCTCCCAGGAAGTTACAATAGCTTCTTTAGCCAAAGAGCACAAGATGTGAAGGGAATGGGCCTCCAGGCTCACTCTCTCTCTATGCTACTCACAAAGCTGTCAGTATTACAGTGGCTGCCAGCAAGTCCCAGCCCTCCTCCTAACCTTGTGTTTCACCTCCTCACGGATTCTGTGGTACCTGACCAAGGGACTGAGCAATCTCCCAGCTAGGTTTCCAGATGGCATCCTTCTTGCTATCAGATTGCTGCTTTTAGATCATTCTTTCCCCTCCCTTTTAAAAAGACATCATAAAAAACACATGTTTTGAACTTTATACTATCAGTCTATATAACCCCTTGCCACATCTTACTGCTATCATCTGCTTACTCCATGGACACTACCCTCAGTCATGGAGAAATTTGGTCCATAATTATCTTTTCCACTGCATGGCTGTCACCATGGATAGTGATTTCAACATCCATGAAAATGACCCATTGAACACCCTGGCCTCTAAGATAAAATAACAAATTCTTAGAGTGGTCTGTAAGATCCTGCAAAATCTGGCCCCTCCTTCTTCAGCTTCTCTCATACCCCTTACTTTTTTGTCTATGCCTCCCCACACTGGCCTTCCTATAGTTCTTCCTGTGAGCCATGGATTCTCTTCCTAATTTGTATGCACACTGGCCCCTCTACCTGAAATGTTCTTTCTCCATGGTCCTTTGCTAACCACTTCCTATTCTGCTTCCAGTATCCAATTTGAATATCACTTCCTCATGGAATTTTTCTCTGTTGCACTGTTCTCCACACTAGTTTGAGAGCCTGTTTCATGCATATGTAATATACTCTATTTTTCCTTTAAAATACTAATCATCCTTCTAATTACTCATTCAATACCTATGTTCCTCCATTCATAAGTTTTGGGAGTATTTTTGTATTTAAGTTATGAATAGGACTGGGGACAAGTGAAGAAGTCATACTGTTACAGCCAAAATTCCTTCTTGGTACCTCTCTGCATAGCCATACTTTGTTATTTCCTCTGAAGCCACATTTCCATTTTGTTGAATCAGAAGGTATATAAGAATAGGGCACAAGATCATTTTTTTTGATGTGAGTCATAGAATGTCAAAGCCAAGGAGAATTTTAAGTGCCTCTAGTTCTGGGGTTTTAAAACCATGCTCCTCGTATCTCTCAGGAAGGATCGGGGCTCTGAACAGTACCTTAGGGGCCACTGGGGAGGGTGGGGAAAAGGGGCTTCTAGAAAGCTGGGGCTCTGGCCTCTCTTGTCCCCCTTTGTCATACATACCAGAGCAGCCCTTACTTGCTGGCTTTCCTCATAGACTTAGTTTGGAGAAAATATTCAGCTGCTCACAATGTTTGCAAATGTATCCCTCTTTCTCCAGCTAGAGACATCCCAATGTCTTCTGGAGAGGGGAGGTGACTATCCTGAGTCACCTCGTGAGTTAGTGGGACAGCTCTAGCTGAAAGCCCAGCCTCAGACCCCTAGGTTGTCCACAGAAGCCCACTACCTCTCACTCCCAGACCCATCTGTAAGGTTTACTTATTTGTTTACTCTTCCTTCAAATATCAACTGAGCACCTACAAGTCAGTGAGAAGGAAACTAGATGCCTGTATCAGTAGTATGAGCAGCATGGGTTAGAACCCTGATTCTGCCACTCATTAGCTGTGTAACTTTGGGCCAATTGCTTAACCTCTCTGTGCCTGTTACCTCATGCATTAGTTCCCCCTTCAGTATATATCCAGAAAAATCCTTATTCAGTCATAACTTAGGTAGAAAGATCATGAGGCCTAGAGCCACAGTGAGGTTTGAATTTTGGCTCTGCCACTTACATCTTTCGCATGTCAAATAACTTCCCTAAGCCTCACTTGCAGACTAGGGATTGTGATTTAACTTCAGGGTTATGGTCACAAGAGGCTTCTAGTAGATGTAAAAGTGCCTCCTGAGTTGTCTGTTATTACTGATATAATGTATTTGTAATACTGTGTTTCCCTTACCAGACTTTAAGCTCACCGAAAGTATATAATTTGTCATGTTAAAATGAAAGCAGCTAACAATTAGAGAACTTACGACATGCTAAGTATATTCTAGGTACTTTATTATCTCACTTAATTGGCTCAACAAAAAAAGCCAATTAGTACAATAAAGTAGTACCTTATGAAGCAGGTACTACTATTATCCCCATTTGGCAGATGAGGAAACTGAAGCATACAGAGGTTAAGTAAACTTTTCTAAGATTACATGACTCATAAGTGATATACCTGTATGGAGGAAACCAAGGTGTAGGTGATTGGTGAGGAGTGGGAAATGAACTCGGAGGAACATGGAAGAAGCCCCTAAGCCAGGATGGGGAATCAGAAAGGTCATATTTGAGCTCTCTTGAAGGACACTTAATGGATGAGAAGGACATTGGTGGTGGATTAGAGGGTACAGAGTGGAAAGGTGACTAGAAACTCATGCTCAAGGCTGGCTGGAGGCTATGGAGAAGGAGGTTTGGAAGTACAATGAAGAAAGACCTGGGCCTGTCAAGGGAAACAGTTTGGGGAAAGCAGTGACTAATAGTGGGTCCCAGGATAAGTCCCAATGCTCATGCCACTGATTAGAGCTCCCTTGGGGATCATCCCTGCTTGAAACAAATCACTATACATAAATACAAGAAGGAAAAGAGAAGGGGAAAGAAAGGAATCAAAATTGCCAACAACTAGTTCTGATATTATACCTTGGCCATCCTAAAAGGTGAAAGTATTACAAAGACAGTAGTTGGAAACTCAGAAAGGTGGTCATCGCAGGCGATTTCTTAAAGGCTCTTAGGGAAAAGAAAATAGAATCAGTTGCAAATCATTATTATCCATTTTCCAACAAAGATGTCCTGCTGTAGGGAGACTTGATAAATGAACTGGACATTTTCCTAGAATCCTATTATTTGCATTCAGGAAGATTGTTTCACTGTTAAAAAAAAATCACTGGCTACAATTGTTGGCCTTCCTGTATTTATTTGGCTTAATGAAGGTCTCTTTTTCACTGGGGCAGATAGATAGATAGATAGATAGATATAATTAAAATGTGCATTTGTCTGTAAGATAAAACCACTAAATTCCTAGAAGAAAACACAGGAATATATCTTTGTGATCTTAGGTTAGGCAGTGGTTTCTTAGATAAGACACCAAAAGCACAAGAAGCAAAAGACCAATTGGACTTCATTAAAATTCAAAGCTTTTGTGTTGCAAATAATGCCGTCAAGAAATGAAAAAACAAGCTACAGAATGAGAGAAAATCATTTCAAGTCATATATTTGAAGAAACTGGCATCAAAAAACAAAAAAAAGAAATCCTAAAGCTCAATGAAAAGACAAAAACACAATGTAAGAATGGGCAATGGATCTAAATAGACATTTTCACAAAGAAGATACACAAGTGGCCTGTAAGAACATAAAGGGGTATACAATATCATTAGCCATCCCGTAAATGAAAATCAAACCATAGTGAAATATATCCCAACTTCTACCATGGCCATAATAAAAAAAAAGACAGACTATAACAAGTGTTGAGAAGGATGTAGAGAAATTGAAACCCTCATACATTGCTGGTGGGAATATAAAATGGTGCAGCTGCTTTGGAAAACATTTGGTGGTTCCTCAGAATGTTAAGCAGAGTTACCCAACAATTCCACACATAAGTACATATTCAAGAGAACTGAAAACATATGTTCACAGAAAGGTTTGTGCATGAATGGTTACAGCAGCATTATTCACAATAGAAAAAAGGCAGAAACAACCAAATGTCCATCAGTTGATGAATGGATAAATAGTACTGTGTATCCATACACTGGAATATTATTTAGCCATAAGGACTAAGGTAGTGATAAATGCTATAACATGGATCATATTCCTCCTTGTGATTGTGCATATGTTGGGTTCACAGTAAGTTATTAGGAATTTTTTGATGAATAGATATATGAATTACTATCTTTCTTTAAAGGAGAAACTATTGAAAATGTTCAGATTCTTTGTTTTCCTTCCCAAAGGAGGTATCGTTTCAGAAAAGGAAACATAAAATTCCCACCTGGTTTCTTTATCATGCCTTGGATTGAGTTAATTTATTAAATGCTGAACATTTTTTTCTAAATTATTTAACTCCATCGCCTAAAATAATTTGATTTCTGTGGCTTATTTACCCTACTTCGGCATTAAAAGACAGTTACTTACTGAGAAGAGAATGAAGGTGGTCTCCTCTCCGTATTCTATTATAGGAAAGGTGGTTTCTAGTGTATTTCCTACATTAAAGTGGATAATAATAAGATTTTACTATGCAGTGAAGCCACTTGAATTAGTCTTCTCTTTTTCATTCAGTAATATTCATACATATTTAAAAGTTTCCTAACTTTATCTAGGTCAGAAGCATTTTATCCAAGCTTGATATTGTTTGTCCAAGCTGACATATTATGGGAGTTGGGGGGATGGATGGCTGGGAGTTTCCCTCTCTTTCTCCCAATCATGATGCCCATACTACAAGTTGCTAAAGTCATGCAAGTTTAGACCTAGAATGACCCTGAAAGGTTAGTCTCCTCACACCTTCCCTCCGCAGCTGAGGCCTAAGAAGAGAAGATGTATGTAGTTCCCAGGAGTCTGATCTAAGTTTCCTTGTTGGGAATCTTACATTTAGACAAAGATTAAAGTTCTTTGCATTTGGACAAAGAGGAGCCCTTTTAGTTACCTTATCTACCATCTTCTCCCCGTACTCTCTGCATCAGGCTCTGTTTTCATCTCATCACATGTAATCATTTCATCTTCAGGACTAACAGTAGGTTGCTACTGTTATTTACCTACACAGCTGAAGAAAACAGGATTCAGGATAACTTACTTGCCTGAGTGCACATAACCAGGAAGTGGTAGAACCAGGGTTTTATGCCCAAGTTTGTCTGACTTCAAAATGTTATGTTCTTTGTTCTGCATGTGTTTTTCACTGACTAGTCTGTGTTGCTATGGGAATCTAATAGGATCATGGGAGCACTAACTCAGAGGTGAGGATTACCCTCTTAAGTCTCCCAGGTTTCTTCTCAGGGCAAAGCTGTCCTTGGGGTTCTAGTTTGCCTCCTTCCTGGCTTGTCTTATGACCCAGCCTACCTCCCACTTCTCTGCGACTGGGCTTCTACCTTTGTTCTCCTGGGCTTCCTACCATTAACTTATTTGGGGAAGTGGATTCAGTCCTTCTAGCTTCTCCACATCTTTGTTCCCCCACAAAGCTCTAGGCCCTCTTCTATCTCAGGGTTTCCCGTTACACCTGCAGGTACAGATTTGGACAACAAGGTAGCAATGAAGGTATAAGCAAAAATGAGACAGTGCTCCAGATTCTCTTGGGATTTGTTCTTGCTCTGGGCTCCTGTTCCTCCTGAGTTACCTCTGAGTGTGTGAAGCTCATCTGGCTGCCCTTCCCTCAGGCCCGCCCTTCCTTGGGTGGAGGAAAGCCTCTTCCCCCAGTATCCTCCCTCCATGCAGTTGGAGGGCCTGAATATGACCAGGAAGAATGGCACATGTGTTTCCATCTCTGAGATCTTCCTCACTACCAGAGCCCCCCACACGCAATTCGGTCTCTGCCGTCTCCAGCCCTGCTCCACCAGGCATGATCCTTGCTGGTTATTTCCTCTCAGGACTGACTAGGTCCAACTTGGACAGAAGATCACCGGTCGAGGACACTCTAGAGATGGTGTCAGTCCTGGGATTGGGAGGGTGGCTGAGGTTCCATGGAGTCCCTTGCAGGCCTAACAGTGGACAGTTTGGTGATGACATACCCACACTTCTTTGAAGGTTGGAAAGTGCCAAGGGAGAAGGCACCATGATTGATGTTACTGGTGATGACGGTAGGGGTAACAGCAGCCGCAGGAGCAGCAACCGCCAGGCCCCTCTCTGAAATGAAAAGACGACTGTAGAAGTTTTGAAGTCGGATCAGTGTTTGAATCCCAGCTTCACCGCTAATTCATGACCAGATTAAGTAGATTACTTCACATGACTCAGCCCGTTTCTTCCTCTGCACATTTTAGAAGAATAACCCTTTAATTTTCATGGTATTTGTCAGGAGTGATGTAAGACGAAACCAGCATTTATTGAGTGCTCTAAGACTCTGTCTTTATCACCACGTACTAAAGAGTGCCGGAAAAGCTGTGTTTATACAAGGGTGTGAGACTTGGTATTCACCTGCTCATTGTGATCAAGGAAGACAACCCCATCTGACAATCTTGGCTCCAGCTGGTTTATTTTAGGAGGCCTAAATTATTCACTTGGAATGTCTATCCTGATTACATTGACCACAGGGGAAAACGCCAGCACAGCCTCCCACTTACGGTGGCTGCGGGTCACGCTGGTCTCAGAGGAGGAGCCGCTTTCCTTGAGGCGGGGCCTTCTCACACAGATGTCGGGCGGGGGCATGTTACTGTCTGTCTCTGAGGTATGTGCTTTTATGAAACCCCTGGAAATCTCCTCAGGACAGAATTTGCCCTCGTATGCCACATAACCAGTCTTCAACAATAGCTCTTGTCCAGGAACAGAGCTTTTCGTCAAAATCCCAGTGAGGGACTATCCAGACTCTACACACATGCATTAAGCCATGAGGAGCTCACTACTTCCCATAGAAGCTGTTCTGAACTGAGACAGCTCATATTTCCCATTTTCCTTCTGTAGAGCCAGTGGAAGAGTCATTGGTAAGGTTATGAAGAGACATAGTCAAGATGCCTCAGAGGTACACAGGGAAACTAGAGCGGAAGAAAGAGCCCAGGGTTTTGTTTTATTTTTGTTTCTGTCTGTGGTGGGACTGTCAGTGTGTAGGGACAAGTGAGAGACAAGGTCAAGCCAATTTGATACTAAATGCACTTGGGCTGCTGTGTAAAGAACACTGTTAGGGACTTTTCTAACAAGTAAGACAGCGGTAAGAAAAATGAAAAAGCAATAGACTTATACAATGTGAAGATAAGCATGAGCTAATAAATTCACAAAATATCTTGTAGTTAAAAATTCACAGAATCTGTGAAAAATTGAGTATTATAAGTGAGAAAAAGAAAGAAATCAAGCATTATATCTAGGTTTCTGGCTTCTTAGACTTGGTGAATGGTAGAGCTACAAAAATGGGGAAGAAGGGGATTCTGGGGAATGTGTTGTGTTAAGCCAGGGCATTCAGTATCCAGAAATGTTTGGCAAAACTCCCATGACTTCTAGGGGGTTCAGTCATGTCAGGAAGAACTTCCAAGCAACAGTTGGCATTGGAAGTCAAGCGGGTGATGACCTGTTTCTTCTTCAGCCCTCAGTTAGTTCATCACCACGTTCTGGGGCCTGTAAGCAAGCTCCAGTCTCTAGAGGAGATGGTGAAGATCTGGGCTGGGGCTTTCTGACCTCACATTCCAAGGAAGGCAGTGTGGCCAACTGTGACTCCATTGGTATTAAGGACCTAGGGTCTTACTTCAGGTGCATGTTCTAGCCTAAAACAAGATCCTATCTATAGGAAAGCCAAAGGCTGCTTCTGTACTCCCTGCCCTGTCAGGACTGGCCCAGAAGCTGAACTTCTCATCTTCCAGATAGAGGCAGTGCCTGGGAATCAGAGTGGAGACTGGGTCAGGCAAGAGTTAATAACTTGCCTCTTTCCACTGTCCCACTTGGTAGCTCATCCAAGTGACTTTCCTAGTTACTTGGTGTGCTTTGGTGTAATTGCAACTGCTCAGCTTACTCTATGGGAAAAGACAGCCTAGGATATGGTGGAGGGGGATGAAAGAATGAATAGAGCTAAATAGGCAGAGCTTTCTCTACATTGTCTTCTCAGAATCCCATTCCTAAATCTTTACTTTTGGGGGGCCCCTAAAACACCTGTAGCCTGTGGCCAAAGGCATCATCTGCAGTTTCCACAAGGTAATTGCTCTATTTGCTACCCCGCTCCCTCTCTGGAAGTTGCCACATAGTCATCTTGTCCGTTTATTTGTTCTTTGAATTCTTTCACTCAGTACATATTAAGCTCCTATCATATGCCAATCACTACTCTCTATATACTATATGGAGGTAGCTATTGTGAGCAAAATATTGTGAGCAGTGGTCTTGGCTGTCCTAGAGTCTACAGTTTAGTTGTATGGTAGATGGCTAGAGTGGATGACTCGATGCTGGAGGAATCCATAAGGGTTTTTCTGAAAGAGAGAGAAAGGTAGGTTAAAAATGGATAGGGACTTTGCATCCATTGAAAGCCTAAAGTAAGCCAGGTGCTGTAAATGATTTACATGTGTTATTCCACTTAAACTCCCAAAAGCTCCTAGAGGTAATATTATCCTATGTTAAAAATAGGAAACTGAGCATCAGAGAAATATCTCTTAATATTTCATGGCTACAGAGAACTGATGTAACTCAGGCTTGTCTGACACAAAACCCTGCGGTGCTTCTACTGCGTCACACCGCTCTTCTGTCTATAAGTCACCCAAGAAACTCCAAGCTGTACGCTTTGGGCTGATTGAATCTACCATGATTCTAAATTAAGATTATTCAGCCTGAAGTTCAAGGATGGGTTTTAGGGGATGCTCAAATTCCCCAACACTAGTTGCCAAATATGACATGTATATGTACATTGGTGCATTTTTCTGGGAGAGGATTTATCGTTTCCACCAGATTTCTAAATGCGGCTATGACCTGGTGTACATCAAGAACCACTACCTATCCCACTCTGGGCTTCTTCCTCTTCCTCTTACGTCCACCTGCAGTATAATAAATTTGAAAGACCTTGGAACTGTTACACAGGGGTTCTTGACACCAGCCCCAGCCACGCTGCTGGCTTACAGTGGGCCTTTTGCAGATTTCTTCCTCGCACTGATGCTTGCCTGCCAGGATTCTGTGAGCCATGTGTGGTCTTGAGGACATTGTCTCCCAGTTGGACTGCCAGGCACGTTACAGGCATCAGGCACTTGGCAGATGCCAAGTGGCATTGTGCAGAGTGACAGGCTCTAAGACCAGTGATGGCAGCTAGGAAGGCAAATCCCTGCTGTCAGGGCTCACTGAGAGGGCTGCTTGCCCAGTCCCCATAGAACATGAATAATTCTATCAGATCCCGAGTCCTTAGATGGACAGCCTTCGAAGTCACCTCTTCCAACCTTCCACCCAATAGGAGCCAGGAGATAGGCCCCTCGGTGCTGAGTCCATCACTGCTGTCTTTAACGTGACTGTGGTCCTGGCTGAAATGTGCTTTCTCCCTCCTGCAATGTCAAAATGCCTGAGCTCTCAAGTGACTGAATCAGTACTAAATATTTAATGCGCAAAGTCAGCCTTTCCAGGGCCTTTGATCTGAAACTTCTTAAAAACATCTTATAAAAGCCCTTCAGAAACTGGCTAGTATTTCATTACAGTCACTTAAAATAGATTTATTTTATCAAAACATCCTGTCAGAAACCCTGAAGGCGGGATGACTAACCCCCAGCGATTCTGACAGGACTGCCCTCCTCCATTAGGCACCCAGCGTCTCTGGACAGCCCCGCCTGCACACAGAGGGGCTCAGCTGTCACAGACATCCCCCGATGGCTCCAGAGCTGCAAGCAGAGGAGGCGGCAAGGCTCATCAGAAGCCTTGGGAGGCTGAGTCAGTAACACCCCCGTGACGGGAATGAACGTTTATTCAATTTGCTGCAAGCCAGGCCCTTACCTGGCCTTCTTGCTTGTTGAATCTTCTGGCATCTTCACAACAGTCCTGTGAGGTAGGTGGTGGCCTTTCCATTCTTCGATTAGGAAACTGAGACTCAGGGGCATCTTCACAGAGTGGAATTAAGACTGTGACACAGGTCTACCTCAAGAGCCTATGTTATGTTTTTCTCTTCTTTTTTCCCCTCCGAGATTTGCCCTTTCATCAAGGACTCACGGTTGTTTCTCTTTTTAAAAAGAAAATAAATAAAATAAAATCACATTTTATAAAATTTTTAAGTAGCACATGCTAATATAGGGAAAAAAAGAGAAATAAAAAATCGCTTGAAGTCCTACCATCTAGATAACTATTCATAGTTATCTCTTGAATAATGATTATACTTACTTCTTGATATTTTCCTACATTCCAAGAGTTTCTTTACTAGCCACTCAGTACAACCTTCTCAATCCCCTACCATTCCCCCAGCCTTAGACATGGGAGAGGTGAGGGAAAAGAAGTGCGGCATGCCCCTTTCTTCCCTGCCCACCAGAGGGGATGAAATCAATGACCAGAAAACCCCAAACAGTGAGGAGCTAAAGCAGGCCTCACAGTGAGGCAGAAGGTTCTGTCCTGTTTTAGCCACTGGCTAATTGAATGACCTAAGGAAAGCCACTTCGGTGAAAGTAATAGTCCCTGCCCTCCTAGACTCCCATGGCTGGTTTGGGGATCAATGAAACAGTGACCTGGAAGCTTTTGTAAACTGAAAAGTACTGTACAGATGAAGGGAAGTTTTCCAAACAGAGCCTGCAAGAAGTATGGTGTCTCCACAACCCTGGCTAGAGTGACCATGTACCCCTCACTCTGTGTACCTGTAGACTCAACATGATTACTAACACTCTTCTCTTATACTCTCAAAAGTGCCCTGATTTAGGTGATAAGTCGGATGGGCCACCTGTCATCTTGGTCCTTTAGGAAGAGGTAGCTCCAAAAGAGAGGATGACAGAGGCATCAGGGAGGCTCCCTGTAGGGTGGGGCTGCATGTGGGCTGGTAGGGCAGCTCGAGCTTTGGAAGGCTTTGATAGGGAGGCATTTTGTCAGTGACTGAGAAGAGGGAATACCATATATGAGGAGGCTGACCCAATATGGGGAGGGCATACAGGAAAAAAAAGGTGTACAGTAGTCATTCTGAGAGAATGTGCCTACCTGCCATGCTTCAGCAGAGGGCAGGTTTGGAGATAACGTTTGGAAGTATTTAGCACTGACAGGAAATGTGAAGCTCTGCTCGGGATACCAGACATCCTTCATAGACTCTTTTAACAACTTTTTGCTTCCACCCTCACTTCTCTTCAATTTATTTTCCACAAACCCCAGAGGGATCTTATAAAACTCAAACCTGGTCTTCAGTTTTCCATTCGATTCTCAATTCTCCATTTTTCTTGGTGGATTAAAAGCTAAACTCCTTTACAGATTATCCAGAGTCCTTTGTGATCTTGCCCTTGCCAGTACACTCAGCCTCAATTTTCTTAATCTTGGCCTCTGACTTTATGATCTAGGAATCATAATGGCTTACCTTTATTGAACATTTACAATGTTCCAGGCACTCTTCCAATTATTTTATGTATACTAACTCTTTTAAGCCTAACAACTCTATGAGGTAGGCACTATTAGCAGCCCCAACATTTTACATAAGAGGAAAGGGAGGCACAAGAGGAAAATATATTAAGTGGCAAAAACAAGATAGGAAGCCAAAGAATGTTTGGCTCCAAAGCCTGTACTTTTAACCATAGCATTATACTGCTTCTTAGTCTAAAGAATTTATCTGTACTTCATGCTATACTTTTTGCCTGCAATGCCTTCTTCCACCAGTCTGCTAAGAAACCTGCTAATCTAGGGTTCCAGAAGCCATTTCCAGTTAGTCTCCACAAAGAGAGCATCCTTATCTGGCAGGATTCCCTCCCATTCCATTTAAAAATGTTTATTCAGCCGAATTCAGCTCTGGGTTGATCACAGGGGGGTAGGGAGGAAGGATGAGATAGCAGAGGGTAAGGAAGACCCTTCCTCAAGCATCTTTTACTGCATTCAAGACAAGACTTTTAATATTGTCCAAATGGTGGGTCCCAAAATAAGAACAATATAATGTAAAAGAACACAAGATAGAAGTTGACAGGGTAATCAGAGATGGCTTGTTAGAGGATGTGGGGCATAAATCAGATCTCAAAGGGTAATGGAGTAATTTTTGAGTTATAAGGGACCTAGGAATTATGCACTGCCAAGCTGGGAAACTGAGTCTTAGAAAGAGCTGAGGCTTACCTAGCTGTCAAGTGGTGGGTCCGAGTGCCCAACTCCCAGCTTAGAGCTCTTTGCTACCTCCCAGTGTAAGCAATTAGGATATGGATGAGCGGCCAGAAGGGGCAAGAACTTCCCCTTGCCCCTTCTGAAGGGTTGGAGTTGGGGAGCAGCAATAGGAATGCAGAAGAGGTAATTACAGGTGCAGTGTATGGTATGGGTGGTGAAGTGAGGATACTCAGAAAGCATGTCCTTCTGTGGGAGAGACTATGCCTACATTTTAAAATTGGAGGGTTGCTTTGATACTGTGAAGCTGCCTCCCTTTCAACTTGGTAAAATAAAGAGTTCTTCAAAGTGTGTCTGTTCTGCCATTATTTCCAAGACTCTCAGGGCCCTTTAGAAAAGCTTCTGCCTCTGCCACAACCAGCTTCTCATTAGAATTCCTGGACATTGCTCAGTGTTGCTAAGTGCACTGTGATGAGCCCTTGATGAGAAAAGAAGAGACTGAGCTTGCTGCAGTCGCATTCTGTGGAGGTTTCCTGGACACCCCCACAATACCACAGCAAGTCATATCACCACAAGCATATCATCTCCAAATATTTATCTGTCTCTTTTCTGTGCTGTCATACTTTCTTCAACTCAACCAAAGGGAATCCTGAATCCTTTCCTCTAGGGGTTACATTGGAACTAGGGACAAATGCCTAAACTGAAAGAGCAGATAGAATAGTGGAATTTGGAGCTCAAGTCAGGAATAGTTCCTGTCTATGGATGACATGGCACTTCTTCAGTGGTGCCAGCAACTACAATAGGTTAAACATAGGCCTCTGGGAATAGGTCTGTTTTCTAGAGCTATGGGTTCAGATTATTCTTTAAGGGTAAGTGGGACCTTCCATATTTTTCTTCTATTCTAACAAGAACTACGCGCTCTTATGCTAAGTACCTAGCACAGCGTCTGGTATATGGGAGACTCTTAGAAGATGTATATTTTCTTCTTCCTAGCACTCCCCAACAACCTTCTCCTACTTGTGTCTTTTGGTCTTCATCTCCTCCTTTCTTCTCTTTCTCTGTCTCTGGGTCTCTATGTCTTGACCTGGGTTCAAGTCTTGGCTCTGCCCATGCCCATTCCCATCTCTCCAAATAGTCCCATAGAAGTTTATTTGGACTGCAAGATAAAAAGCAGTGCTCATCAAATAGCTTGTTCCAATCTCTTTCTAGTCTTATTTCTCTTTGTCCCCACCAGGATGCTAATCCCCACCCCAAACTTCTTACCGTGTACAAGGGACAATATAAATTTCACATGCATATTGTGGGCCTTTATACAAGTGTTCTATTTGCATTTTTCTCAGGTCAACCACTCTAAGAATTCATACTTGTGCTTAATGATCTAGAGCTAATGTCCCCATCACTTGAAGACTTCACTGGCTGCTCAGGTATAATTAGGCCCTCTTCTTTGTTTCCCTCAGTGCTTTGTGCTTCCCTCTAATCCAGCATCGTATGTCCACTCTCATCCTTGTCCTACTCTCTTCCTATTAGATTGTGAACTAATGGTGGGCAAAAGCTGAATCTGATGCATCACTATGTCCCCAGTGCCCAGCCTAGGACCTGGCATAGGTGAGATATTTCCTATCAGTTTATGAGATGACATATTAGGGACTATGACTCATTCAACTGAGCACCTGCTCTGGGCAAGCTTTAGGAGAGGTTTTTTCGTGTGTCCTTTCATATCACTCAGTCCACTAGGTCTGATGCGCTCTTCAATACATGCCCATCTTTTTTTGGTGGTGGGCGGCATACCTTTGGCATGTGGAAATTCTCCAGCCAGGGACTGAACCTGTGCCACAGCAGTGACCTGAGCCACTGAAGTGACAACTCTGGATTCTTAACCTGCTGCACCACAAGGGAACTCCCATTGTCCCTCTTGTATGCCCATTAAACCTGTAGTGCCACAGGGCACCCTTAGTCAGTACTTTGTCTCTAGATGATCTGTTTTCTGGTTCTATTTAAGAGGATGCCATGCATCCAACATTAGGAGCTTCCTGCTAGGATTTGTTCAGCTCATGTTGAGATTGGAAAAAATCCCAGACACTGGACAATAAGAGTTCTGCTGAGAAAACTACCACTTCCAAAGTTCCAAGGATCCAGTGTTGCTGTGATCTGTGGTGTAGGTCACAGACATGACTCAGGTCTGGCATTGCTGTGGCTGTGGTATAGGCTGGCGGCTGCAGCTCCAATTCACCCCCTAGCCTGGGAACTTCCATATGCCACAGTTGCAGCAGCCAAAAGAAAGGAGGAAGGAAGGAAGGAAGGAAGGAAGGAAGGAAGGAAGGAAGGAAGGAAGGAAGGAGGGAAGGAAGGAAGGAAGGAAAGGAAAGGAAAGGAGGGAAAGAAGAAAGAAAGAAAGAAAGAAAGAAAGAAAGAAAGAAAGAAAGAAAGAAAGAAAGAAAGAAAGAAAGAAAGAAAGAAAGAAAGAGAAAGAAAGAAAGAAAGAAAGAGGGGAGGAGAGAAAGAGAAAATTATCACTTGCAATGGAGGATCCCATATAAGGGTGTGGGTGTCATGCTGAGTGAGAGAGGTGTATTGAATGGAGGCCCAGCCCCTTTGGAACACTATGGAAACGAGATGTTAGTCTCATGAGTTGGTGCAAATTAGCACACACTTCAAATGATGGTGAAAGGGACTTATTAGATTATTCAGAGACTAATCTGAATTTCATCAAATTTTGTGAAAAGCCAAAGTCCCAGGGGGCGGCTAGAAAGATAGATCTCTGCCCACATCTGGCTCTAAGAACTGTTTAGGGGACCAGGTGACGGAGCTCACTTGGGTTGTATTACTAATGGACTTAATGGGCAGATTTTGAAAAGACAAGACCAAGGTGACTCCCAGTGGTTACTTCAATAGAATTCAGCATTAAATATGAGCCTGGTTCTCAGGGGAAGGAGAAATAGTTGACATCAGTTGTATCTACCTTCAAAGAAAGCCTCTAGTTTAGTGGCAAAATTCACACAGGAGTAACTGTGATGAAAGATGAGAATGGCTCGGCTGTGAAAGAGTAATTGGCTTGATGCTGTTGGAGTTCAGGGCGGGGAGCAAAGTAACTCCTATCTGAGCCCAAGGGTTGTTTGCAGACAAAACCACATAAAACCTCCTTAGTATAGTACTAAATGCATAGTAGGTGGTCAATGAACCTGCGTACTCTTCTTTTTCTCCCCATATTATATCAACTTTATTTTTAATGCTGCATTCATTCATTCTTTTTCTATGTTTTATTCCTCGTCTTCCACTTTCATGCTATAGAACAAAGTATGTGCTTGTGTGAGAGGGAAATTAGCAGGCCTTGCTTCAGTCCATGCTATACCCAGGCCAAGGCTGAACAGAAGAGGCAGGTCTAATCCAGCCACCACATCTTTGTTTACCTGATCTGTGCAAACTCAACAAATTCTCTTCCATGCACCTATGCATGCACATTACAGAAGCATATTTTTATTTCTAAAATTCACTTCCTGACTGAAGTGGGAGTTAAACTTTGTATTTCCTTTGAAGTTCAATACCAAATGGCTTATGGGAGCCCTGGCAGAGTGGTTTCAAATAAGCATTTTAATGTAGAATAAAGGTCAACGTGCTGGAATTTGAAACCATTAATCCTTTCGCTCTTAAGGAAGACTGTACTTTAACAGAATAAATAACAGATTAAATAATAAGAGTTCTTGAAATTCCAGCTAGAAAAATTACACATTACATTGTCGAGAATTGAAACCAATGAGACCTTAATGTTCTCTCTCTTGATCTTCTATTTTAGGTTGCCAAGATTTAGAAAGTAAAGAGAAATTGTTCTTTTAATTTTCTATTGTTTTGAAAGTGGAAAGAATGTTTGAGTCACTGAAGGTTAAGGGATCAGTTATACTGGGAAACAAGCCCTTAGTTTTTTGGTGCCGCACGTACATCACCACAACCTGGAAAATAGGAACTTTATGCTAATTATTTTAATTTTCAGTAAGCAAAGCCCTAGAAAGGGACAGAGGAGACTACAAAGTAGGTCAACAGACTCTGCCAAGGTAATTACCCCAGGTAGCCAAGGCTTAGATCGGCTCCTACCTCCCCTAACAGCGTTCCTGTCACTTCTCAGTCAATGTTTTTGACTCCTGCCTCTGAACCTACATAGATTGCTGTTTATACATCTATTTTTTCCGGTGTTTCCATGATTGTTACCTCATCTGTCTTTCCCTTGCTCTATTACACATAAGACGTGAGTTCCTTGTTAATAAAAAGAAATAAATTAATTGTATTCTAGCCATGTTCCAGATGTTATAACAAGCACCTCAAACACGGTGTTTAATATTTACCTTTGGGTAAAGATGATCATCTCATTTAAAATTTTTTTTGTCTTTTTAGGGCTGCACCCATGGCATATGGAAGTTCCATTCTAGGGGTTGAACTGGAGCTGTAGCTGCCAGCCTATGCCACGTCTGTGACCTACACCACAGCTCATAGCAGTGCCAGATCCTTGATGCACTGAGCGAGGGCAGGGATCGAACCAGTGTCCTCATGGAAACTAGTTGGGTTCACTACCGCTGAGCCACGATGGGAACTCTGGTCATCTCATTTTACAGATGAAGAGATAGAGACTTAAAGAGACTGGATAACACACCCCAGGCCCCAGTGGTTAGGATAGTGGTAGAGCCACACTTCCAGTCTGGGTCCATGGAAGCCACATTGTGAGGCTTCTGACATGCCACACACCAGAAGGTAGAATTTATCCTGAGGGCAGTGAGGTATCATTGGTAGTGTTTACGCAAGAGAGTGCTATGGTAAGACAAATGTCAGAACTTTTGGGCAGAAGGCGAACGAGGAAAGTGTTACATTAATTTCATTAGAGATGGATCACTACAACAGTGAGCATTGAGTTATTAAAAAGAGATATTTATGAGTTAGAATTGGGTTGTGAAAAGAAGATTAGGTAACCAGTGGGTGGTAGAAAGAAGATTAGAGTCAGAGTCAAGGAGAACTGATTTCCGGTTTGGGAGCCTGGCTAGTCATGATGTCCCCATGAAGGGAAGCACAGCTCCACACAAAGACGGTCACTGGGAGAAACATCTTACCGAAAAACAGATCAGATGGAAGGTTAGAATCTTCTTGCTCGGTCCCTGAGTGTTCGTAGTTTCCTGCAGTCGCACTCAAATGTTCCCACCTTATAGGTGAGAACACTGAAGAACGGACAATAGTTAGGAGGCTTGTTCAGTTTCTTTCATGGAATCTGACCCATAATAATAGCTAAATAACTACTTTTCAATTCAGGGTTGCAAGCTGATATTAGAGATGCCATGATTTGATAAATCATCATGTAACTTATGGCACTTTGTTTCATCCTTGGATTCTCTCAGAGCTGACAGAAAAGGGGAGGAGACTACAAAAACCAGGAACTGTAGGCCACTGAAGCTCTCTTGAAGAAAGCATTTGTACATTATACTTGAAGAAGAAAGCAATATTTTTAAGGAATATACTTAGTCCAATTTAGACTCTAAACTTATCAATCAACTGACTTGTTCTAGATGATGCTGTTAGTAAGTGAAGAGTCCAGCACCCAACTCTAAGCTTTTGTCCCTCAGCATCGTGTTCTTTTTCACTATATCTACCTTCTGTTATTCTTAAATTTTCTGAGAAATGAACAGAGATGTGGCAAACACACACATACACACGCACAGCCTGAAAATTTAATCGTGCTTCCAACCCTCAAAATTATTTTCTCTTCTTAGTGATACATACAATAAAGATTTTGCACCAGACCACAAATAGGCAACATCGAATTAGGCCCATATAACCAAATTTTACCATAACTTCCCAAAGTATGCGTTGGTTATGAATACCTGAGATATCTAGAGCTAGAGTCTTTAAAGCCATCTTGGAGTGGGAGGGATCGGGAGCTTGGGCTTATCAGACACAACTTAGAATAGATTTACAAGGAGATCCTGCTGAATAGCATTGAGAACTTTGTCTAGATACTCATGTTGCAACAGAACAAAAGGCGGGAAAAAAAATGTAATTGTAATGTATACATGTAAGGATAACTTGATCCCCTTGCTGTACAGTGGGAAAAAAAAAACAAAAAAAACTTCTTTTTAAATATATATTCTTCTTCATATTCTTTTCCATTATGTTTTTACAGGATATTAATTATAGTCCCCTGTGCTATACAGTAGAACCTTGTTGTTTATTTTATATATAATAGTTTATATCTTCTAATCCCCAAATCCTAATTTATCCCTCCCCCACACCCTTTTCCCTTAGGTAATTGTGTTTGTTTTCTATGTCTGTGAGTGTTTCTGTTTCATAAAAATTTCATTTGTATCATTTCATTAGATTCCACTATAAGTGGTATCGTATAGTATTTTTCTTTTTCTGATTTACTTCACTTAGTATGATAATCTGTTATTAATTCTTTTTGATGGCTGAGTGGTATTATTCCATTGTGTGTGTGTGTGTGCACGTGCCACATCTTTATTCATTCCTCTGTCCATGTACACTTAGGTTGCTTTCATGTCTTGGCTATTGTAAATAGTCCTACTATGAACATAGGGGTGCAAGTATCTTTTTGAATAAAAGTTTTGTCCAGATATATGACAGGAAGGGGATTGTGGGATATGGAAACTGTATCTTTAGTTTTTTAGGAACCCCCATTCTGTTTGCCTTAGTGACTGCAACAATTTACATTCTCATCAACAATGTAGGATGTTTCCCTTTTTTCAGTAACCTCTCCAGCATTTGCTATTTGCAGACTTTTAATAAGGGCCATTCTGACTGATGTGAGGTCATACTTGGAGAAATGTTTAGAACTTCTGCCCTTTTTTTGATTGGGTTGTTTGGGTTTTGTTGTTGCTGTTGTTGTTATTGAATTGTAGGAGCTGTTTGTATATTTTGGAATGAATCACTTATCGGTTACATTATTGCAAATGCTTTCTCCCTGTCCATAGGTTGTATTTTTGTTTTGTTTATAATTTATTTTGCTCTGCAAAGGCTTATAAGTTTGATTAAGTCCATTTGTTTATTTTTGCTTTTATTTCTATTTCCTTGGGAGACTGACCTAAGAGAACATTGACACGATTTATGTCAGAGAATGTTTTGCCTGTATTCTCTTCTAGGAGTTTTATGATGTCATGTCTTACATTAAATCTTTATATTATTTTTGTGTGTGGAGTGAGAATGCATTCTAACTTCATTGATTTATATGCAGCTGTCGAGCTTTCCCAACACTACCTGCTGAAGAGACTCTTTTTTCCATTGTATGGTCTTTCCTCCTTTGTCAAAGATTAATTTGACCATAAGTGTGTGGGTTTATTTCTGGGCTCACTATTCTGTTCCATTGATCCATATGTTGTTTTTGGTTCCAATACCACAGTGTTTTGATTACTATGGCTTTGTAGTATTGTCTGAAGTTTGGGAAGATGATGCTTTCAACTTTGTTTTTTTCCTCAGGATTGCTTTGGCCATTTTGGGTCTTTTATGGTTTCACATAAATTTTAGGATTATTTGTTTTAGTTCTGTGGAAAATCCAAACTTCTTTTACAAAGAGAACAGCTAAATGCCAAATGGTTTAAATGAACGTCTTGAACTATAACACTCTTCTACCATGTGTCAAGGCCAGCATCTAAATTCAGGACTCTTATTCAAAGCAACAGAAAAAAAGTAAGGAAAGATCATCTTTTTTATTTTACATATTTAAAAATTGAGTCTTTTTTAACATCTTAATTATTTTAACCAGGAGCAGTTTGCTCAGGTTCCACTTTATGCTGGGGGATGGAATTTCGACAATGAATAAGAAAGATGGGATCCCTGTCTTCTCATAGCTCTCAGTCTAGCAGGGAAGACGGTGGAGTGGTATGCAATACAATAGACTATATCCAGAAGGGAGATCACAGATCAGGGAGGTCTCCCTGAGGAAATGATACTACAATATAGTATAGTGGTTAAAAATCATGGTGTCTGGAGCCAGACTGCCTGGGTCGGAATCCTCACTCTCTCACTTACTAGCTCTGTCACTTGGACAAGTTACATAATTTCTATGGATCTTGGTGTCCTCATCTGTATCATAGGAAAAATAATAGAACCTACCTTGTAGAACTTTGATGAGGATGAAATTACTTAATATTTATAAAGCACTGAGTACTTGGCACATGTTAAGTGCAGTATAAGGAATTTTAAGATAAAGTTGAAAGGAAGCTAAGATCCAAATTATGAGTAGAAGCTACCTAGAGAAACAGGAAGGCAGAGAAGTGTTTCTGACAGAGAACACTATGTGCAGACTAAGGAAAGAGAGTTTATTTCTGGGAACCGAAGGAAGACAAGCATGGCTCAAGTAGAATGGACCCTGTTGATGCTGAAAAGAGGCACACAGAGTCCAGATCAAGAGGGGGTTTGAGGGTCTTTGTAGATTATATCAAAGTTTATCCAAAAACAGTGGAGATTCAGGGAAAGATTTAAAGCACAGAAAATCTTGATTATATTTGGGTTTTGAGTGGTCTTTCAGCTTTTTTGTGGGATAAGGATTCACTGGGCATGGCGTGGAGTTCAGAGACATGCTAAGAGAGAGGGGGCATGTGAGTCAGGATGAAGGACGAGCCTTCCAAACCTGGGCTTTTTCCACACTGCACAGCATTTTCCTAAAGTGCTTTGATGGAAGCATGTCATGCCAAATGCATTCTCTCTACTTCTGGACGTTTGCAGTGCTTACCCTTTGAGCTGCATCCCCTTCATTAAGTGAATGTCCTGTTCCCCTGACCAAGAATGTAATTACCGAAGGAGAGATCAGATTAAAATTGAGTTTCTGTAATGGGCCATTTGTTTGGAAGGGAGCCTGAAGGTATTTCCGAGGACTTTAATCAAAGGGAGAAAAAGCCAATAGAACTTCTGTGATGATGATGATTATTAGGGCAATTGAACTCCAGGCACAGCCAGCTTCTACCTCAGTGAGTCATCACTTGCTTTTCTGAGGCCCTTAATTGGATGAGATTTGTTTTCCTCTGTAGTCTAGACTGTCAGGGATGGAAGGGACCGTAAAGGTCATCTAGTTCAAGTCCACAACAGAGCTTGAGCTCTGGCTATAGCATTTTTATCAGTAGGTCATCTAGTCCCTGCTCACACATCTGAACTGACAGGGAACTCATTACCTCTCTCTGACAGAGCTCCTCCTTTTATGGAAGTGAACTTTGTCTCCGGGTCCCATATACATGTCCTGGTTCTGCTTCTGGAATATGTGTGGCTTAGCTGCCCCCTCTGCCCCAGAGGGGAAAGATCCTGAGGCAGCTGCTGTGTTCCCCTAAGCCTCCTCTTCTGCAGCTGTCTTCTCAAGTGTGTGACTTTATGCATTAGCAATGGTAAGGAGAGGAGATATAATAAAGAAACCCAACAGTACAGTGACTTAAAGAATAACGAAGCTCATTTCTAATTCACAGAGGAGTTCTGAATTGAGCAGTCTAGGTTGGCAGCCAGCTCTCTTCAGAGTTATTCAGGAACCTAGTTCATGCCAGTGCCCTGACCCCCTTCCCCTCTCATCTGCACAATCAAACTCAGGTCCCCTCAGGATTTTAGCTAGTAGAATGAGAGAAAAGAGGAGAGAGAGAAAGCTCACTGCCTTAAGGCTTAGGCCTGAAGTGACACATAGCACTTTCATTTACATTTCACTGGTCAGACATTAGTCACATGGCTATATTTCAGTGCAGTGGGCATGTCCAAAGGAAATGTGGTCTAACTATATGCCCAAGAAGAGAAGAGATTTAGGGAGACTTCTCCCAGCCCCCACAATAGAAAGGAGGGGCCCCTGTGAGGTCACGTGTTCAGGTTGTAAGCTTGGATGAGCCCTTCATTTCTATTGTCAGTTTCATTTTCTTTGGCTCTTCATATGGCCTGTTTCAAAATATTAACGTAGTGGAAAGTGCAAAAAATATGAATGCAGGCATCCTATCCCCATTTTTATTAACTGAGCTCTTGAACCAGTTTTTTAACTTCTCTAAATCTCCATTTATTCATTTATGAAATTGGGAGAAAAATGCCTATCCCATGAGCATTTATGAAGGTCAGAAGAGATAACTTGATGCAATTGTACCTTGAAAAAAGATGCAGCTAAACATGAAATAGTTTAGCTTCAATCTTTGAACTCTTGGTTTTAGCCTTTCTCTGACTACTCAAACTAAAGGGTTTTTTCTTTCTTTGGATCACCCAAAGAAGTTGATTATCCACTACCATTTCAGATAGAAACCTGCAGTGAAGGGCTATTAAAATAGCCTTTTGCTTTACAGCCATTTTCAGTCTGTTTGAGGAAACAAATGGAAGAGTTTGATGGTGACCAGAATTTGTAGGAACAGCAGTGGTGATGACAGTACTCATCACTGGTGGCAATATCCACTTATCAAGCTGTTACTGTGTGCCAGGCTCTGTGCCGACCACTTTCTCTATAGCGTCAGGTTGATTTTATAGTATTCCTGCGAAGTAGGCATTTCATCCCCATTTTATGGATGAGAAACCTCAGGCTCGGAGAGTTTAAGTACCCTGGTCAGGATCTTACAGCTGGCAAGTGGCAGATCCAGGATTTCAGTTTAAGACTCCCAGCTTTTTTCCTTGAGTTAAGAAGATTTATGAGTTCATGGGGCCAGTCATGTGCAATTTTGTTTGGTATTGGTTCACTCAGGAAACATTTACAGAGTACTTACATGCTGGACACTGTTCTAAACACGGGGAAGATGGTGTCAGATAGGTTATCTTACCTGCAAACTTCATCTCATCCTTAATAGGGAAAACAGAAGCCATAAGATGAGAACTGCTAAAAATTTACCCACCTAAGCGATGTGTATCCACACACCACCTTCCCTTCTCACGGAATGGTAACAGTCTTGGGCCTATCTAAATAGCAAACTTCCCTATTCTAGAATGGCCCTATCCAGTCCCTATAGGAATTCCTTTTTTCTTTGTGTCCTAAATTCATAACTTTCTGGATTTTCCTACAATCAAACAAGTCATAATATTTCATGTCTTTATGTAGAGACAGAGGGAGAGGGAGAGCGAGAGAGATCTTCCCTTGACCCTGCGTTTCCCTCTGAGTACAGCCTATTTCTCTGCCCCACTCTGCCGATAAACTTTTCCAATGAATCTGTACAGTTGGCTCCCCATATCTGTGGGCACCACATCTGTGAATTTAACTAACTTCAGATCAAAGATACTCAGGGAAAAAAACACACAGAAAGGCTCTAAAAGGCAAAACTTGAATTGTAGTATACCAGCATATTTACATAGCACTTACATTCTATTTACAACTATTTACATAGCATTTACATTGTATTAGGTATTATATGTAATCATGATGATTTAAAGTGTATAGGTTATATGCAAATACTACATGATTTGATATATAAGGGACTTGAGCATCCACTGATTTTGGTATCTGTGAGGGGTTGAGGGGGGTCCTGGAACCAATCCCCCACAGATACCCAGGGATGACCGAATTCAGATTTTTTACTTCCTCACCATGCATCCCTCTTCTCAGTCCATTTAGATTGAATTTCCATCCCTGATGTTCCTCTGAATAGCTTTTGTCAAGATCATCCTAGACCAGTAAACTTCCAGCTCTAATGGTCATTTCTGATTTCACATTTCTAGACTTCCTAGCAGCACTTCACCCAGTTAATTCATAACTTCTTAAAATGCTTTTTTTTTTCTGGGATTTTAACACATCACAATCCCTTGATCCTCCTCCTCCTCTTCTTCTTCATTCTCCTCTTCAGTGGCCACTCTCAGAATCCTTTGATGACTCCTTCCTACCATACTTTGAACATTGGAGAACTCAGACCACCCTGCCTTCTTCTCCTCTCTTTGTTTCTCTTCTCTATCTGCACTCATTCTCCAGGTAGTCCAATTCATTCTCATAGCATTAAATGTCAACTATACAATCATGATTTTCATAAATACATTAACTTCAGCCTTAACTTCCCCTAAACTCTACATAGTGTAATCAAACTGCCTGCAAATCATCTATATCCCCATGTCTAATAGGCATGTCAAAATGAATACCTTCAAGACAGAAACTCAGGTTTTTTCCATCATAGTAAATGGCCGCAGGTAAAAACATAGGAGCTATCATTAATTTTTCTCTTCCCTTCAGATCTCACATCCAATCCATTAGGAGTCTTGCCAGCTCTATCTTTAATATATATCCCAATCCAATCACTTTCCTCAGTTTCCACTGCCATAACCCTGGATCAAATCACTATTGCATATCACTTGGACTGCTGAAACAGCTATTGACTGATCGCCCTGCTTCTTGACCCCTGGAAATCATTCTCCACATAGCAGGTAGATCATGTCCCTCTTTGCTTAAAACCTTCCAGTGGCTTCCATTCTAACTAAAATGAAATCTAAAGTTCTTACCCTGACCAGTAAGGCTCCACAGGTCCTGATCTCTGCCCACTTCTCTCGCCTCTTTCTCCTCCACTTGGTCACTAAGCTCTAGCTTCTGTGACCTCACACAAACATGTCAAGTTCTTTCCTCTCTCCACATTCAGGCCTTGGTACTCTTCCCATAGGGGAACTTTGATCATCCAGGTCTTAGTTAAGGGATCTCTACAGAAAGTATTTTTCTGATCATTCTAGTTAAAATATACCACCCGGTCACCATCACATGATACACTTTACTTTTCTTCATGGTATCTATCAGTAGCTGAAATAATCTTATTTAAGTTTTGTTTACTCATTTATAAGATTGTTTTCTCCTGCTGGAATATAAACTCCTTGGAAACAGGGCCTTTGTTTTGTCCATTGTTATATCCCCAGCACCCATAATAATATTAGCCCAGCACTTAGTAAATGCTTAATTAGACTCATAATTGAATCTCTGTTCTCAAGGCCTTTAGTGTAATGAGAGTGACTGAAATGTGAATAATGACCACATAGTATGATTTGTGCTATGACAGAGGGAAGCCCAGGAGGTGTGGGAGGCCAAAAGAAATACTGGACAAAGGTGGAGCATCAGATGAGGTGAAACTAGAGCTAAATTTTGAAGGATAAACGATTTTAGTCAGATGAAGAATAGAGGAAGAAGAGCACATGTGGAGGCATAATAGGCATGTGTGTTGTGTGGTTTACCAGGGCTCGAGTAATGGAGAAGGGGAGAGGTGTACAATGGCCAGTTTAGAAAAGACCTAATGTGATCTGCTCAGACTGAGATTTAAGTTTAAATAGAGCCAGGGAAGCAGCCAAGTGAGCAAGCCTTATGACTGTCTTTTGTGGCACAGTTTATGATTGAAAGTTTTTATTTTTAAAAACTTTTAATATCAAGACAGTCCCTTAGTTGCATTTTTTTTTCCTCCTGATCATACTACAGAACATGGATTATATAAATGTCAGAATTATGTGTAGGTACCTGATCTAGTTTTGCACATGAATCTATCCTATATGGCAGAACTAATCTACTGAGAGTTCCTGTAGTAAATACATAATTGTCTAATATCTCAATGAATACATGTAAATTTTGACATAAGTAAACTTTGATTTATGAGTTCATAAAAAGCATTTTTATCATCATAAATAAGCCATATATCCTAGTGTTTCTGTTATAAATAGGTGGTTATGACTTGAGTACTGGACTTGGGAAATACATGCAGGTTCTCAAGGCAGTAATATTATTCTGAGTACATGACCAAATGTGGGTCTGCATAAATATCTGCATGAATAAGGTATTTGCCTTTCATATACCCTTGGTAATTTCAAATGGAGATAATCCCTCCACACAACATAACCTACACATAGACGTGCATGTATTAATATATATATACTTATGCTACATTATAGTGCTATAACAGATACATCAGAAGTACAAAAAGCATGGTGCAGGGAGGGAGTGGTTCTGCCTTAGAATATACAGAAAGTATTTGAAGAGCAAGCAGCATTTAAACTAGGTGTGGAAAGACGAGTAGGAATTTTCCAGACTGCAAAATCAGGAAATGTCATTTTAGGCAGTGGGGATGACATAAGCAAAGGAATAGAGGTGTGCAAGTAACCTGGGATGCTCCAGGAACTCTGAGTGCAAGTACACTGTGGCTGGAATACAGGTGAGGAAGAGACAGACATGAGCGTGGAAAGTTTTGTTAGAATCAAGACCGAAGGGCCTTGAAGGACATGTCTATACATTTAAAGTTTGCCCTGTGGGCACCACTGAAATCCAGAGGATTTACAGACTCTGTGTCAAGAGACAGTGGGCAGTATTAGGAGGTCAGGACCCTGCCCTAGCAGAGCCTCTGCCTCTGCCTCTGAGTTTCTGCTCTCTGGGTCCCTGCACCCTCATCTGCCAAAGAGAGGGTTGGACTAGATGATCTCTAAAAGGTTCCTTCCACAGCTGTGCATTTTTTTAGGCTATGTAAGTGGCCCCATCTTTTTGGGCAGAGGAGTGAACAGAGTTAGTCTATCAACACACTGAAAGGCAAAATTGCCGCTCTCAAGCTAAATTTCCCTTGGGACACTCATTTCTAGGCTGACCTCCCAGGCTAGTAGAGCCAGCAGTAATGAGATATCGATGCTGGCATGCCTCCTCCCCTTTACCTGCCCAGCCCTATGCCTAGGACTGCCTCAGTGAAGAGTTATGAAGGCGATCTAAATTGAATTCCCCTTTCTCTTATCTCACACTTTATCGAGATGCTGGAGATTTCTTAACTTGGCTGGGAAAAGATAGCACAGCATCATTTGTCCCAGCCACAGGCTCTTAGTATTGACCAACAGGTTGGTAGCAAATATGGAACATTTGCCTCTAAAGGAGAGTGCTCAAGGCAATCTTCTTGCTCTCTTAGGAGAGACTTGTTTTGTCTTTCATGCTTTCATTTGTCATCATCTTATCCTGGGGTCTTTGAAATACACTCTTCCAGAATTCAGAAACCTCAGACCTTCCCCACACTGTTCTTCTAGGCATTTGATTAGCATATATACATAAAGGATCTTCCATGTGCCAGACATTGTGTTAGATAATGAGGATAAGAAAGAAGTCAGGGAGTTCCCGTCGTGGCTCAGTGGTTAGCGAACCCAACTAGCATCCATGAGGACACGGGTTCGATCCTCAGCCGCACTCAGTGGGTTAAGGATCTGGCATTGCCTTGAGCTGTGGGGTAGGTTGCAGACACAGCTCGGATCCCGAATTGCTGTGGCTGTGGTGTAGGCCAGCAGCTGTAGCTCCAACTGGACCCCTAGCCTGGGAAACTCCATATGCCATGGGTGCAGCCCTAAAAGACAAAAAGATCAAAAAAAAAAAAAAAAGAAGAAGAAGAAGAAGAAAGAAGTCAGACACAGTCTGTACCCACAGGAGCGTCCACTTTGGTGAAAGGGGAAGAAACATACATAGGCATCAGTTGTTAGATGCTGTAATAGAGAAGATATCTATCCACTAAACTGTGGAATGAAAAAGAGTCCCTGCCCTTGAGTAGCTCATAGACTAATCTTTAAAATGGTAGAAGTGAGTTCTACTTAAGTATTTATATATAGTATTTAAAGGCTGTACAAGTTTTATTTCCTGAAACAGAGGAGTGAGAGGGTGTATCAGGAAAGACGTTATGGTATTTGAGTTAAACCTTGAAAAATAAGCAGGCTCTTTACCAGGCTGTCCTAAGGACATGGTGGAGAGACATCTGTGGAAAGGGAAATTAAGAACATTCTAGATAGAGTGTTTAGTATGAGAAAAACCCAGACATACGAAATAGTCTGATGTATTCTAGGAACCACATTAGGCTCCCCACATTAGTTGTCTACATTTTGTCTTTTAAAATGGTTGTATTTTATCCTGCAAACTTGCTAAAGTTATTTAGTAGTTCTTAGAGCTTTTCTCTAGATTCTCTCAGGTTTTTCATGTATATTATACTTATTTTATGACCAGAATATGTTCTGTCACAGTAAGTAGTCTGCATTATTGCACTTAAGAAAATATATATATTCTGCTGTCCTTGAGTGTAGTATTTAATAAATAATCAGTTGAGTCAAGTTGGTTGACAGTCCTATTTAAGTCTTCTGTATAATTCCTAATTTTCTATGTATTCTATCAATTATTGAGAGAGGAGTGTTGAAATCCATGACTTTAACAGTGAGTTTGTTTAATCCTATCAGTTTTAGCTTCATGTACTTTGAAACTCTGGTATAAGATGCCTAAATAATAGCTTTGTTATGTCCTCTTAATGAATGGACCCCTTTATCATTATGAAATTACTTTCTTTATCCCTGACGATATCCTCTGCTCCGAAGTCTATTGTGTCTGATATTAGTACAGCCACTCCAGCCTTTATTTCTTTATTAATGTTCAGTGGTATATCTTTTCCATCCTTTTACTTTTAATATATTTGTGTCTTTATTTTGAACTGCATTTCGTATAGGTCACATATAGTTGGATCTTACTTTATTATCCAATATGGAAATCTCTGCTTTTTAAATGGTGGTATTTATACTGCTTATATTTATGATATGGTTAAGTTTAAATCTGTCATTTTTCTCTTTTTTTTCTATTTGTCCCATCTATTCCTTGTTCCTTTTTTTTTCTTCCACTGCCTTCATTGGCAGTATTTTGGAGTACTTTTTGAACATATATTTTGGTTTCCCTTTTATCCTTTTGGTTGACGTATTAGCTGTAACTCTGCTGTGTTGTTTTGTTATTGTTGTATAGTGTATATATGTATTATATATGTGTGTGCATGTATATACATACATACATATATAATATATATATATATGTGTGTGCACGCACACGCACACACACATGCATTTCCATTTATCTCCTTCCAGCCTTTGTTGCATTTTTTTTCTCACCATGGGATCTATCTTCTACTTATTTGCATGCCTGGTATTTTTTTTTTTTTAATTAGATGGAAGACATGTATTAGATGGCAGAATTTTACCCTATTAGGTTATGGACATCTTTGTATTCCTATAAATGTTCTTAAACTTTATTCTGGGATGTAGTTTAAGTTACTTGGATAGAGTTTGAGCTTTTCGAGTCTTGCTTTTGAATTCAGCGGTTAGGATCAGAGCCATATTTGGTCTAGGCATTAATTATTCCATCTTACTGAGGCCAGTCCTTTATGAGTATTTTACCCAAATGCCCTGTGAACTATGAGGTTTTCCAGTTCAGCTAGTGGTAGGTCCTGTTCTTATCCCCTTGTGAGTCACAGGCACTATTCCCTCTAATCCTCTCAGCTGTTTTTTTCCCCCAGTCTTAATTTTCTTACATGTACGTGCTGAGTACTCTGCTGAATACTCAAGGGGAACCCTTGACAAATCTCTAGAGAATTTTCTCCCTTCAGCTCTGCCCTCTCCAGTTCTGTGATCTGCAAGCTCTAACCACTTTATTCTTTCCAGACTTTCAGTTTTGTCTCCTCAACTCAGGGAGTTTACCAGACTTTTCTTGGGTTTTGCTCCCCATGCCAGGTCCTGGAAACTCTCAGGGTGTAAGCTGGAGCAATCCTATAGCATACCATATTAGTCTCCTATCTCATAGCAATCATTGTTTTTCATTTTCTGGTGTCTGATGTCTCAAAAACCATGTTTTCATGTATTTCATCTAGTTTTTAGATTGTTTCATGTAGAGGGTAAATTTATTCCATATTATTCTATCTCAGCCAGAAGTGGAAATCCAAATTCTTTACTATGACTTTACAAGTCTCTCCAGATATAGCCTCTAGTTACCTCTTTATCCTTAATTTCCTCTACTCCCTCATGCCACTGCTCACTGTGAAATACTGCACATAGTATGTCGTGGCACATTTCTCTGCTCCCTCTGTCCACAAGGCCTTCTCTTCTTCTGAGTAACACCTACTCGCTGTTCCAGACACAGATCAGGCATTAGAACCCCCTCCTCGTTGCACCTTCCACAAGGCCAAGTTATGAGCTTAGCTTCTCTCAGAACTGTTTTTGCATGTCTCAAATTGTGTTTCATGAAGTATAGATAGGTGTTACAATATAGTAGGGATCGATCAGAAAATGTTAGGTTAAACACTGTTAAGCAAGGTTTTGCTTTGGGTTTTGGTTTTTTTTTTTTTTTTTTACTTCAAGTCTTTTCAGAACATAATGGGCATTGTAAGTTTCCAAGAGGGGATATGAGAGGCAGGTGAGAAAACTGAGGCATGCAGAGATTTTTTTTTTTTTTAAGTAAGAGAAAAAACATCAGACAAAGTTTTATTTTGCTGTGGATAGACTAGAATAATATGCCAGAGAGCTACCCTATTCAGGTCTCTGTGGGAGCACAGAGCCCAGTGTAGCAGAAAGAGAGCTTCGATCCTCGTCCTATACTGCCTGTAATTCATTGGGTAACCTCGGACAAATCACTTTCCCACGCTGAATCATAGTTTCCACACCCTAAAAATGGTGGTAGAGGCTAGACGTCACGAGGTTAGATTTGATCCTCAACCTCCTAATCTCCTGCTACCTTCCATGATTATACCAGCCTTCCCTGAGCTCTTTCTTTGGTGAATTTCTACAGCCTCTTGCAATATTTTGCCAGTTATAATCTTGTACATTTCTCCTAAATGACCTGCTCTAACAGCCTCGCCTCAGCTCTGAGACTCTCTGTGTCTCTTCTGGCATGCCTTGAACATAGAGTCCTAATAAATATATCTTTAGTCTCGGAGTTCCTGTTGTGGCTCATCAGGTTAAGAATCTGACTAGTATCCATGAGGATGTGGGTTCGATCCCTGGCCTAGCTCAGTGGGTTGGGGATCCGGTGTTGCTGTGAGCTGTGGTGTAGGCTGTAGATGTGGTTTGGATCCCATGTTGTTGTGGCTGTGGCCTAGGCCGGCAGCTCCAGCTCCAATTTGACCCCACCGGGGGAACTTCCATGAGCCACAGGTCTGGCCCTAAAATGCAAAAAAAAAAAAAAAATATATATATATATATGTGTGTGTGTGTGTGTATATATGTATATATATAGTTTTATATATAAATAAATAAAAGGAAACTGGGGCACAAGTGATTAATTAACTTGTCTAGGAACTCACAGCTAGTACATGGCTGAACTTTGACCAAAACCTAAGTTCTAATAAATTTGCTTTCTCAGTTAATATTTACTTGCCGATTGAATGAATAAATGAATGAATGAATTGATATGTGAAATTAACTTGAATTCCCTACGTTTTTTCCTTTACTTGGCAGAAACTTAGGCTACATTTCCCCTGTAATTTTGCTTTGTTGAGTTGCACAACGAACAATAATCTTGTTTAACTTTGAAAAATGAGCAAGGTCCAGATGTCCCCCGTAGGATGTCTGAGCTGTCAGTGAGCTCTTACCAACATCTCTGTACATGCTGAGTAGCTCCCCTAGAACCTCCTTGTCCTTGCTTCCCTTTGAATATCTATAAACCTGCAAGCAGCCGCCAAGTCAGAGCCTAACAGAACAGACTGTTCTCAGCCTCTCCTTTTCAGCCCTCTAGGAGGTTTCTATTTGCACCATTTTTTTTTTACTTGTAATTGGGACAATATATCTACATGACAATGTACGTAGAATTTTAGTTTTTAAAAAAGTATTAAAATGTACTGGGCTTCCACGTGAATAAGAAGAAAAAAATAAGGTGAAATCTGTTATTACACTGAAAGCAATTTTAGTCTCAGAAATACCATTTTTGATGAGTAACTTCAGTCTAAAGTACTACTGATGATACACACACACACACACACACACACACACATATATAAAACAGAAAGAAAACTTATATTATTTACTCTGTCCCACTTCTCTGGAAAGCCCCATTCTAATTCCTTGGCCAAGCACTACAACCTTGTCATCCAGCCCTGACCTCTCTCTCCATACTATTCCCTACTGCTTCTCCTCTCATACTTTACCCTTCAGTCTCCAGTCATTGTGAACTGCTTCTTAGGTCCTGAACATATCTTTCTAACTTCTCAACGAATCATCCCCTCTACCTGATAATCCTTTACTACTTATCTACCGGTGAAATCTTTGCCATCCTTTAAAAGCTTGATCAGGTGTCAGCTCTTCCTTAGAGAGTTTCTTGGCTCCCCCCTACACACCAGGATAAAGCTGACCACCCTTCTGTGTTGCACACACGTATCATCCCGTCTATCACTCTGCTTTCTCTTTGTTTGACTTCATTTGTGTCTTATCATGGATTCCTAGGAAGGACTAAGCGAGGTATTTGGAGTTCAGGACGTCTTTATAGATAAACTCTGACCCAAACCCATTTTAGTAGAGATTTTGCATTTCAGATGAGAAGGGGCCTTGGAGGACATTCAAAGGTTTTGTTACCTTTATATACTGCTGAGGAAACTAAGGACCAGAAAAGGCAATAAATTGCCCAAGGCCTCATTGTACATTTAATAGCACTTGTCCATGGTTGGGTAAATCCTTATCTTTGCCAAACTGGAGAATTCAACATTCCTTTTTGCAAAAGTTTTTTTTTTTTTTTTTTTCCCCCATGTTCTTTTCTAACACAGGGCATGAACTCTGGAGCAAGATACCTTGAGTTTGAATACCAGCTGCATCACTCACTATTGAGAAACTGATACATAGTGTATACTTTTTCTGTTTCTCACATTTTTCCTCTAAACAATGAGGATATCTCATACTATTATTGTGAGGAATAAATGAATTACACCTATAAAGTCCTTAGAGCAGGGAATAGCACATAGGATGCACTCAATAAATGTTTCCTATCCTGTGCAGATATAGGCAAAGGAAGGAATCAAGGTTAACTCAGATTTCTAATACAAAAACAAACAAACAAGCAAACAAACAAACAAAAAACAGCATCAGATGGAAAGTAGGACCTAGGTCACCTAACATATTGCACAGATGTTCTTGATTGGATCCAAATGTTGCAGTTTTCATGGGTGAAGGAACTAAAACCAATCCAAAGGCACGTGAGTGAGTTTATCCATGTTTTTCCTCCTTGAACACTCATGGCACTTGTAATAGAAGTAGGACCAATGAGTAGGCACAACTGTGGGTCACATTTTACCTCTGCCCATAGAAAATCTTTCCAATATTCAGAGCCGCCTAAATAGGAAATTGGCTGCTCACAAAGATGGTGAGTCCCCTTCACTCTATGCATTCAAATAGAATGTAGTGCCACTTTGGGACTCAGATGTTATAGCACGCTCAAATAGGGTGGATAGTTGAAGCAGACAGATCTTAAGATCATTTTTAACTGATTTAATTTTTTTTTTTTTTTTTTTTTTGGTTTTAGGGCTGCACCTGTGGCATATGGAGGTTCCCAGGCTAGGGGTCCAATCGGAGCTACAGCAGCCAGCCTATACCACAGCCACAGCAATGCAGGATCTGAGCCGCATCTGTGACCTGCACCACAGCTCACAGCAACACCAGATCCTTAACCCACTGAGTGAGGCCAGGGATTGAACCCACAACCTCATGGTTCCTAGTTGGATTCATTAACCACTGAGCCACAACGGGAACTCCTGATTTAATATTTTTAAAAATGTGTTTTACCTTACATTTCTCAAGTTTTAAGATTCTGTGTTTCCTTAAACCTATGAGTGTATGATTCTATGATTTCATTGAATTAGCTAGCAAACCTATAGATTATGTTTGACAACAATCTGAGTATCCATTCTACAATATCTTTGGAACTTGTTGGGAATTTTTCTATATAAAACATCAAGGCAATTTAAAAAGTGATTTCCAAGGGAGGCATCTATTCAGGACCTTTACTAAATGCCCTCATAGCTCCTCTCTATGGCTACATTTTTAGCGTCTATAGCCATTTAAGTTGAACATAATTAGAGGAAAACAGTAGCTAAAGCAAAAAAGCAACATCTTAGCATTTTGCAAGAAACCGATGTGGTTGGAGAGAAGCAGCTGCCCACTGCTAGCGTATATTTAGAATCTACCTGGGGACAGCTCCTACAGACAGAGCTGAATTCAGCCTAATTGAAGAAGTGGAAAAAAAAAAAAAAAGACAATTTTTTTATCACCTTTTTAACTAATAATCCGTAATACTAAAATTATGATTTATATTTCAGAGATAACTCTACTGTGTGTAAAACTTATTAGAACTTTATTGTATACAAAATTGGGAAGTTCCATAAACAACCTTTGTAATTGTTATTCAAATATTTATAGCCAATTAAATAATACTTACAGTAGTTCTTGAATCCAGGTTATCTTCTGATGTACTGCTCTTGCTTTATATTTTGCATCCCTAACTGCGCAAATTTTGTAAAACTCACCCTCTCTGGCAAATCAAATGCACTTTTAACCATTTAGGAGCCTCCTAAATCAAAACACAATGGCTTCTTACTCTTCTTATGATAAAGATTTTGGTTTGTTTTCCTGCTTCCCCTTCCCCCTCTCTGTCCAAATCTCTATCATAGTTTTCATGTACTGTGTTCCTTAGCACTTACCACTGTTGAACTTTTCAGTTATATGTGTGAACTTTTGACTGACTTTCTCTCCTCAATAGACTGTAAGCTTCTGGGAGCAGAGAACATGTCTGGTTTTGCTCCTTCTTTATTTTCATTCCTTAGTTCAGTTCCCTAAAATGTGGTATCTACCCAAGGCAGGTTTGTTGAAAGAAAAAATAAAATGGATTAATGAATTATGTTTTAGAATATGCCATGAGATTTTTTTTAAAAATCACAGTTTTAGGATATAGGTCAGTGATTTGAGGAAAGCAGAGACACTAATTTATAGGTAAGTGTATATATACCTATATGTATTCACACAGAGGTAGTGAATCATACATCTATTTGGGATATAGAATTTGGGTTTGGGAAGAATTAGGACACAGTTTACAGGGGAAGGGAGGAGTCATTGATGCTTCCCAGCTTTTGCCAAGCAAGATTAAATTACTTTGATGCTTACTAAATAGACCTTACTTAAAGATCTCTATTTGTCATGGGCCTACATTTGTTGCCAACTACCTTTTACTGCCAGGCGTTTATCTTGAGTAAATAGGTGTCTTTGGTTCTTTTATTCCTTATCCTCAAAACAAAAACAAATGGACCACAAACATTAGCCATTGCCTTGTAGAGTGACCTTTGAGAATCTTGTTTAACTCTGCTTTGTACAAGGGCATGTTTCTGTGTGGTTGGGCCATTTAGGTTCACTTAGGAAAACAAAAACTACTCTAAGTATTTCAATAGAAGAAAATTGTTACCAGGTATGGACAGTGAAAAGAGCAAAACGAAAAACACTGAGATAATAATTGCAGGAAGCTGCTATCACTTCTGGGATTAGGGCAACAGAAGGAATGAGTTGGAGTTCTCTGAACCTAAGAGATTAGAGAGGGACTTGGGTGGCACCAAGTTCATTATTTGAGAAGGGGCTGTGGCTGGAGCCTCTGAGAGGTCTTGAAGAGGTTGGTTCTAGGAGTATAAACAACAACAACAACAACAACAACAAAACAGGAAACTAGAGGCTTCTATCTTCATCCTGCCTTCCAGCTTCCCTTTAGCAGAACCTAATAGGAAAAGAAATCTGGGAGATGTAGTTTTCAGTATCACAGAGCAGAATATAGCAGGGTGGGTTTGGAACTGGAAGACAACAGGTAAATAGTTGACTCAGTCTGTCCCTCTGGTTACTTATGTCTATGCATTCCCTTCTACATATATTTGAACTTCCGTATAATAAATATATCAATTTCATGCTTTTATAACATCAGAAGATGTGGAGTTCCCGTCGTGGCGCAGTGGAAACGAATCCGACTAGGAACCGTGAGGTTGTGAGTTCGATCCCTGGCCTTGCTCAGCGGATTAAGGATCCAGTGTTGCCATGAGCTGTGGTGTAGGTCGCAGACACTGCTCAGATCTGGCATTGCTGTGGCTGTAGCATAGGCTGGCACTGTAGCTCCGATGCCTGGGACTCTCCATATACCGCAGGTATAGCCCTAAAAAAAAAAAAAAAACCCAAACATTAGAAGATGCAGCTAATTTTATACACATAAAGATGTTCTCTCCACAAAAGCAGAAGACATGAGGATCTAAGGTTACTGTGTCCATTTCTGGGGGAAGTTGTGTTATACATTTTAGTCACAGTACTATTTAAATAATATGAAATCTAAAGGTTAACTTAAAAGGTATTCACCAACACCACTTTATTGAACTTTATATAAACTTTATATGAACTTATATGTAAAATTTTAAGTAAAGAGAAAGAGGGAGGAAGACATAAATTCACACACACACACACTCCTGATAAGTAAGGAGGAAAAGATGTAGAGTTATTACAGTACTCATTTCTGCAGTTGGGCAAAGGGTGCAGTTGTAGTTATAACTTCCATTTTTCATTACTCATTCCATTTCCCCCTTACCCTAAGCAAAGTTCTCAATTTTGGGATTTCTTTACCTGGTGGGGTGACTCAAACCTTTATTTCTGAAGGGTGAGCATCCTCAGTGAATATTGATTAGGTTGTACTTCTCCATTAACTTTTTTTTTTTTTTTTTACTTTTTAGGACCACACCCATGGAAGTTCCCAGGCGAGGGGTCAAATCAGAGCTACAGCTGCCAGCCTACACGGGATCTGAGCCGCATCTGCAACCTATACCCCAGCTCACAACAACGCCAGATCCCTGTCCCACTGAGCGAGGCCAGGGACCAAACCCGCATCCTCATGCATACTAGTCAGATTTATTTCTGCTGCGCCACAATGGGAACTCCTCCATTAACTTTTATTATTGGACACAGAAGTACTAAAAGGCGTCCTAAAGAACCTTCTGGGTTCCAGAATTATGTTTTCTTGCCCCCATTACGTTATAGCAACCCAAATCCCATTTAGTGATTGGAGTCAATCACCCCAGCCAATAAAGGAATGTGATCCTTTGCCTTTTGGTTTAGTAGCATGAGGAATCCTAAATAGCCAAGTGGTAGCCTTAGCTTCCACTTCGGTGGAAGCATTATCATGTGCATTTAGGACCTAAGGTTGGTAAAGCAGCAGAGGAAGTTGTGGGATGAGAAATTGAATTTCTGTGAGTAGATTGTTAAGCGAAATAGGAAAGGAACCAATCTCATTTCCACCCCTTGACTCTCAGATGCATATATTCTGCTTGTGTGACAAACATATGTTGATCACACGGGTTCAAAGCACACATGATACTTTTTAAGAGAAAACTCCACATTTTCAGTTTCCCAACTGGAACTGGAACTGAGTCTTTGTTAGACCATTCCATAAATCTATCAGGCCAATGACTTCTGAGAAATGAGTTTTGTATTAAATACATATAAGCTCATCACAGACATATATTTGCAGCGAAATGAGTTTATCAAATTAATACTATATGGAATACCATATGGTAAATAAGGAATTCTGCAAATCCGTAGATTCATGGTGCTGGCAGAAGCACTGAGAATTCAGATTCATAATAAATGTGCATTCCTGTGACGACAAATTACTGCACCTTTCTTTGGAAGAAGTCCACTATTATCAGCCTGCCACCAGGTGACTGGCTAGGGGCAGAAGTGTTGGTCTCTACTACTGGCAGATTAAATGCTCAGGAAAAGACCGCGTTGCAAAGCCTTGAATACCCTCCATCCCTGCTGTCATGGCCTCTTTGTAGGTAGACCCGCTGAGCAAGGCCTTGGGTTAGGAGATTGACTAACATCCACAGGATATATTTTCTTAAGCTGACTATGGAGATCCTACTCTGCAGTAGGTGCTCTTTGATGAGCATTCACTTAGAATGTAAATGCCCACATTCTTCCCGTTCCAGTGGTTTTGTCCTCACACTTCTTGCCCAGTTCCCCTTGACAATAATCTTCCAATCCTGTTCATTCCAAGTCCCCATTTATCAAGACAAACCATTAGCCTATGAATCAGTGAAGACCGTCTCACTGGCCACCTCTCTGTTCAAATAAGGTGTACAAGCAAATATACTACTTGAATTTATGACCACCTAAAGATTTTCCCTTTATTATTGTCTTCCAAGGACAACCCTGATGGGGTGATTGTAAAACTATAGCTGCCCACTTCTGATTGATACCAGCATGTTGCAGAGGATAATTTGTAAACCAATCCCAAGTTGTTTCGTCTTCAGTGAGTTGGTTAAAAAGAACTTCCTATGAGGCCATAGGTGGACTGAAGGAGAGGATGAAATGCCGTAGAAAGAGGTGCTGTAGGAATCCAAGTCAGCTGTTTATGCAATTTACTTGTGCCTTCAAGCCTCCTAGAACCTTATATATCATCAATACCACTTATATACCATTTTCACTTATTGGTGAATTTTGAGCCCAAGCTTACTGGTGGGTCAGATTACACACAGTTTCTGATAGGCAGTCCAGGCTACATGATCACTTGATGTCCCAAGGTCATATGTTTAGTGTTTATTAGGGCTTACTATTGTAGGTTGTAGCTGTTTCTCAAAAGAGAAATGGTTACCTGCCAAAGAACATATGATTTCTCTCTTAACTCTAGAGATCTACTCTGTGGTTGTCCTGCTGGACCTTGCCAAAAGCTTCATATAGCATTCCTATTCACCATAATTATTTTGGATCTTCTGAGTCGTAAGGTCCAAACACAGAGCAGGTTTCACTGTAGCTTGGACCTACTGCCTAGCCTTCTCTTGCTGTGAATTCCAGTCAGATGAGCAGCATTGCAAGTTACTCAGTGAATGGATCAGAACAATATAGTCAAAGATGGTGTGTGTTTACCTCCAAAATCCAGAAAGGCCCACCTATTATCGTGCTTCTTTTTACAGGTGAATAGTACAAAGTGCAGCAATTTCACTTTGGAGGGGCTATTCCAACGTGGTCCAGACCCCTAGATGCCTTGGAAATTTCACTGAAATGATGGGATCCAAGATTTTTATGAGGTTTATCTTTCACTTCCTGTCACACATGTTTCTTCTAAAGAAACTGTAGTGCGTGCTCCCCCCTCCCGGTCATACCGTAGTTATCGATATTATGTCCGCAGTGGAATGGCCTGTGGGATGTCAAGATGATCAGGATCTCTGCAGACTAGATTATGGTAAACAGGAGGAGGACTGAAATAGCCCTGAGGAAAGATAGGAAAGGCATGCCGTTGTCCCTGTCAGGTGAAAACGAACTGCTTCTGGTGGTCCTTGAAAACTAATAAGGAGAAAGGCATTTGCCAAATCAATAGCTCATGTAAGGTACTGGGAATAGCATTGATGGGGGCCAGTAAATACATCACGTCTGGAACAGCAGCTGCAATTGTAGTCACCACCTATTTAAATTTATAGTGTTTTATAGTTATCCCTCAAGATTCATCTACCTACTCCATAGAGCAAATAATACAAGTTAAATGGAGGAAGTGATAAGAATGTCCACTGATTCAATTCTGTTTTGGTTCATAGATCTCTCCCCTACCAACCCTTTTAAAAACCAAAATTTAAGAAATCTATCTGGTCTTGATGATTGTTGAGATATAGAATGTGGCCTTTCTTATCACTGGATTCGTATCTCCTCATCAGGTTTACACAGAAAGTGAAGTTGTATATTCCAGCCAGACCCATTCCAAGTGTGACAGCAATCAGAGCGTTCTTCACACAAAGACTGGAATTGACTAAGGGTCCCAGCTACTGCACGGAAATCCACTGCTGTGTTTTCACTGAGACCATGCTTTCTGCGGGTTACTCCCAGCAAAGACTGAACTCACTTGGAAGGAGTCCTGGTAACAGGGACTCCTCTGATGGGCAAATTTGGCTCAAGGACTCCCTGTTCACCTTGCTGATCTTTTTTTAGAACTCATTAGTTTAAGACACTTTTACCTCAGCTTCCTTCCTTCTTTCCCCTGCTCCTTCATTCCAGGTCCTGCCTTGAGTACCTGCGTCACAGTCCAGAAGTTTTCCCATTTTCCCACAGGTCCCTCCTCACTTTCTGTCACAGGCATTTCCCCTATTAAACGTACTGCACATCCTACCATTCTGATGTCATATTCTTAGAGCCCCTGGATTAGCACACTGAATCTGTGATAAAGTAAGGTGAAATCTTCTCTAACCTACACTTCTTTATTCTCTGGGTCACACTGAACAAACCACAGGCACACAAGAATCCAAAGCTACCACCTCTAGCAGGAACTGCTGCTAGTTTATCTTCTCCATGCTTGACTATATTATTTTACCCGTGAGGATGACCGTTCGTAGGCTGCAGTATTCTGTTGCAAGTTGCCCTTCATTTTCTTCCTCTTGATTTCGGTTCCATCTGGTGTTTTCCAGGATGCTTAGATGTTTACTGGACGCTAAAATCATTGATTGGGTACAGTCAGGTGTGTCTTGGGATAGAGGCTGTTGGGCAGACACTGAGGGAAGAAGTGCTGTAGCAATGCTCATGAAGTAGAGAAATGGCTTCCAGTGTGTTGGCTCTTACAGCCCCTTAGTCTCGAGAGATAGTGGTCTAGCAATGAAGTGGTTTTTCCACCTTCCTTCAGGTGGGAGGGCCTGTTCTATTTCTTGAGGCAAAACATAAGTAGGTTACTGTTTTCTTTAGCCCAACTCTGTCAGTTATTAGAGTTCATAGAAGTAACTTCTAGTTTTTGGCAATAAATTGATTGCCATTCTAATTCTGCACATTCTAAGTTCTTGTTATTTCTTTGTCTTTCCTGTATATTTTATTAGGAGGCTTGAAGAGGCTGCCAATAGGGCAATTCACTCTGAAAGCTGCTATTTCTATAATTAATTGGCCCAATAGATTCAAATATATAGATCCAATAAATAGATCCAAATATAAGATAACTTCATCTGTGTTTTATTTTCTATGCCATATTTCAAAAAGATAGCTTGGCACTTTGAAATTACAACCATGAATAGTTATGGGAATATCACTAAACAATTTAGTGAATTTTTTGGTTCCATTCAGATCAATTAAAAGGAAAAAATTGCTTGAAGTCTTCTCTGGCACCCATACTTTAGCTTTTTTCCCATGGTTCATAGGTACCTTCCTAACACACACACACACACACACACACACACACACACTCACACCCATGGACTAGAGTTGGCATTAGGTGCCCAATTAAGAGAATGTTTTAAGTTTGGCAACTTTGGGACAATCACTTGATCTTTATGAGTCTGGTAGAATATGGTATGTTTTGGGGTTAAGCAAAATATGAACCTTCTAGATGCTTCTAGAGCCTCTTACTCTCTAACTAATAATAGTTGCCCCCCAAATTAGTTCTCTTTTCTCTCCAATCTAGAATTTATTTTTCTGTTGATCCACAACATTTCCCAAAAATAGTGTCTTCAAAGAATAAACAAGTCTTTCTAACCCTCCTGTCTTATCACTTATCTTCATCACAGTTAAGCCTATTAATCTTATTTGCTATAGATTAACTTTTGGCTAACACTTCCTGTTAAGATAGAGGTTCAAAGTTGGGATTTATGAATCAGATTTCATCTATACCATAGGTAGGTCATGTAACCTCTGGCAAATCAGTTAACCTTTTGGAGCATTGGTATCTTCACCTATAAAATGGGCTAATGATGCCTACTCCACAAACTGTTGTGAGAATGAGATGAGGAACCATATATGAAGGACACTGGGCAGTGTCTAGGATAGAGAAGTCATGCCAGAAATAAGCTAAAAATAAGACACAGCTGAGCCCCGATCCTGGTCATGGCCTGGGAGCTAAAATCGGATCTTAATCTCTGTCCTCATCCTACTGGCTACTTCACATTTCACACTATTTTACTCATGAGAGCGTTGGATGCACTCAATCCATATTCCACCTGGACTATCTCCCTTTAGCTTCTGTACCTGTTCTGCATTCAGTTTAGCTTTCCAGAATGAAAGCAACCAGGTGTGGGGGCTTAACATGAAACAATCACCTTGACACAACCTAGAGAAGGCTAGCATTAGAAAGGAACTTAAAGGCTCCAATATCTTAACCCTTTATTTTAAAATGAGGAAACTAGTGTCTAAGAAAGGCAGAGCATCTTGACACAAGGGCATTCCAAAAGAAAGCACAAACATAGGCCTTGAACATTCATTCTCTCAGTGCAGAGGTCTTCCCAGCATCAGCGGTCTGTACTGGTTGAGGAACACGTGGCAGAGAGGAGCCCCACACCAGCCCCCTTGTTTCCCAAGGAAGGACACACTGCCCCAGCCTTAGCTACTGCAGGATGAGCAGACTTTGTACACAGGCATCTGTCCATGGGGCCCACAAGCAAAGCAAGCTGCCCAGCAGCCGTGTGCACGTCATTTTACACTTACACAGTGAAATGCACTGAACTTCAGAATCTCATTCTCTGGACTTGGATCATCCCAATCAAGATTTAGAATATTTTAATCATCTCAGAGTTTCCCTGTGGTTGAGTCTTCGTAGGCAACTCCTCCTAATTCTATGACCAGATTAGTTTTATCTGTTTTTGAACTTCATATAAGTAGAGTCATATGATATGACGTCTTTTGTGTCTGAGTTCTTTCGGTCAGTTATCCATGTTGTTGAATGTATCAATAGTTTATTCTGTGTTCTTTTTTCTCTGAATGTGCAATAGAGATCACATCCCAAATCTGTCATCTACTGAGTGACTTTGGATAAGCCATGCAACCTTTCTTACACTTTAGCCTCCTTATCTATAAAACTGGAACAATGCAGTCTACCTCTTAGGATTGGATAGGTACCTCTTAGCACTGGCTGAGACACAGTAAGTGCTCAGTACAGGCAGCTGTAACCACAGCATCTGTGTGTTCCTCTCACTCTAGGTATCACTGTGAGCAACTCTAGTTTTCCAGATGAGGACAGAGAGGCCCAAGGCATTACTTCCAGGAGTAGCGCTCAAGGCCTACGGATGCCCTGCCCTGTGCTGTCCTACTGCTCCGTGTTTACTTCACACAGAGGCTGAGTTAGGCTACTCCAAATAGTAGGCAACTGAAAAGTGCTTTCTTTCTGAGGACTGTCAAAATACTCTCCCTATGAGAACCTAAATAAATAGTTTTCTGAAACCTTTCAGATTTTTTAATAAGTCAAAATACACTTTTCTGACAGCATAATTGCTTTTCATAGCGGGGCCTTAAATCTGCACTATAAAAGAATAATGCAACAGTAGATCATTTGTGAAAACTTAATGAAAATGGAGTTAGGGAACCTCAGAGTCACTAGACCTTGAAATTCACTTTCAGAAACTAATTTGCAGTAAATGCATGAGAAACATATTTAGACATGATAAACTTCCAGGCCGGTGCCGAGCAGGTGTGGAAGTTTATCTTGATTAACTCTTCTGTTTTAATTAATGCCAAGGAGCAAAGTGTAGGGATCCGGCATTCTGTCAGTGGGAGCCATTGGGAAAAGGATCATCCTTCCTTTTCTGGGTTCTGGCTCAACTCGGCAGGATCGTTTGCTGTGGAAGATTGTCAGAGCATTTAAGACACGACACTCGCTTTTCTCCTTTCTGGTGCGAACCTCATTAATAATAACAATTAAGTCTACACTTTTTTTGGAGCCAGGTCACTACATTGGTTAAGTACATGCTGTGGCATCAGACTACCTGGATTGAATCCCAGCACTATCACTTTCAAGCTATATGATCTTAAGAAAGTAATTTAAACCTTCTATGCCTCAGTTTCCCTATCCGTAACATAAGGATACTCATAATCCTCCAAGAGCTATGTTGAAGAGTGAATGAATCAATACAAGTAATATGCCTAGGACCTGCCTGGCAGGTAGTAAGCATTCAATGTGTATTACCTATCTTGTTTTCATTGCAATGTAAAAGTAGGCAAAGCGCATTCATGTATCTTTCTACTGAACCGTCACGACAATCCTATGAGGTAGATATTATTGTTTTTTGTTTTGTTTTGTTTTGTTTTTTTTTGTCTTTTGTCTTTTGTTGTTGTTGTTGTTGTTGTTGCTATTTCTTGGGCCGCTCCCGCGGCATATGGAGGTTCCCAGGCTAGGGGTTGAATCGGAGCTGCAGCCACCGGCCTACGCCAGAGCCACAGCAACGCGGGATCCAAGCCGCGTCTGCAACCTACACCACAGCTCACGGCAACGCCGGATCGTTAACCCACTGAGCAAGGGCAGGGACCGAACCCGCAACCTCATGGTTCCTAGTCGGATTCGTTAACCACTGCGCCACGACGGGAACTCCCAATATTATTATTCCCATTTTAGAGATAAGGAAACTGAGACTCAGAAAGGGGTGAATTTTAAGGGGCTGATGCAGTGGAACAGAAGAATACTGACCTGTGACCTTAGTCCCACTTGAGAGCTGTCTAGAGTCTCGGTGGTGAATGTGCGTGTACACCATCTTAAGGAAAGCCCACAAGTTCCTGAAATTTTATTGTCTGTATTGAGAGACTTCGCAGTCACAAGTTCCTACAGTAGTCACATCACCACTCTCCTAAACACTGCAGTGTCCCAAGTTCATTTCGATTTTCTCCTGCTCTCATGAGCCACCCGCTCCTCAAAGCTCAGTGCAGTCCCTGTGGAGGAGAGAGGAGGGTGGTCAACTTGCCTGGCTTTGAAGCCCCAGGTCCTGCTATTGAAATGTGGAGGGCTTTTCTTTCTTTCTTTCGACTTAGAAGAAAGGAAATTCTCTCAGCCAGAAGACTGAGCTGCAATACGTATCCACGGATACAAAATACTTTAAGAAAATGGTTTGAGCCTGGAATCCAAAGGTTTTTCCTCATGCTACCTGGATTCAAATCTTGGTTTTCTGGTACATGATAGCAGGAAAATGAGCCACAAGAGCATGTTGATAGCCACCTGTTCTCGAAAGTAAGGAAGATTTTTCCTGAGGGGTCAGTCCAGCAGCTCCTTTGATTTCAGGAAATCCTCCCAGGAGGTAGATAGGGTAGGGGTCGTACTCAAGAAGTGGCTTATCCTGGGTCTGGAAGTTTTTCCACCCATCTTCAGGAAAGTATGTGCTGGGGCTGTTCCCTTCCCTCTCTGACTTTTAGCTTCTATGTCTCTAAAATGAAGGCTTTCAATCAGAACAGTTATTTTAAAGATTTTTTTTTAAAGTAAAGGAACCCTTTTCTCAAACAAAATCTCATGTAAAATATAAAAACTAGTAAAAGAAGAACTATCTAGGTTGAAATGGAGGATTGTAGACCTGGTTCCTTTTTGTCAGGAGGGCATCCTGGAGTTATTCTTAAGAGTTTGTGTTATTTTGGTGGTGGTTGTTATTTCGTGGAGTGGAGAAATATGACTTAGACACGCTTTAAGGCCTGCGCTGCCAGGAACAGACCCTGTCCTGGCCATAGACTCTGAAGGGGGGCTACTTATCTAGTTATCATTCTTTAGACACTAGGCAGCTGACTTCAAATGTTTATTGCATTTGCATGTGTGGGGAAGCTCCTCTCCCCAACACAGGAAGGGTACTTTTAACTATGAAATGAAAAGGGATAATACGGAGGGAGGAAAGAAAGAGGAAGGGAAGAAAGAAGAAAAATTAATACCAATAGTTCAGCACTTTACTCTTATCAAAGCTATTTCATGCATATTCATTCATTAAATCTTTGCAAATCTCTCCGAGGCAAGTTGAAATGTTTTTATTTCCGCTATAATGTTGAAGAGACTGAGGATTTCATAGCTGTTTTTGCAACAAAGAGCTGAGAGAAATAATAGCCAATAGTGACAGGAAGAATTGGGGAATAGCTTTTGAAGAAGGAGGCTGCAAAGAGTATTTGAGACAGAGAAGGGATCGGAGAAGTGCACCAGGCAGAGAAGCAGCATGAGCAGAGGATCAGAGGGCTGACCATGAATAATGCAATAGGAAATAAGGAGTGGCCTCTGTGTATAATGGCAGTAGCTAGTTTGACCAGTTGTCTCATGAATCCAAACATACGGAAAGTTCCTAATTTGGAGAATGAGGAAGTTTGAAAGTGATCAGAGAAAACTCTGGAGGAAGAGAGGGTGGGGAGAGACCACAAGTTGGGGTTGGTGTTTATTTAATTTTATGCTACAAGAGTCTGTATTTTCTGGAAAACCAACAAGACACATGTTTGAATTTAGCTTGTTAAATTGCAAAGTTAAGTCCGTGTTATTTTGGATTCTGAGTCCAAACATTTGCTTGATATTTTCCACACATCTTCTCTGCTCTGATTGGAGCACATCAAAGTACGGGTGTCTCTTGATGCTGGGCAGGACTTCTGCTGAGTGCTGTCTGGTTTTCTTTAAATGCCACCAGGAGGATGGTATTGCAGGCTTATGAAAGACAATAGAATTGACTTGGAGATGAGATGGAGACAAATTTAGGGAGGCCAAAGTAAAGAGGCACGACACCTGGGTCCCAGGTTTGTCTCTGCCGTGGACCCACTGCGTGGCCTTGACAAGGCCTTTCCCTCTGGGCCTCACCTTTGCTGTTTGTGGAATGACCAGTTGGGGCATTTGAGAAGTCCAGTAAAATGGGGGAAGGGAGAGATTCCAGTCATTTCTCATCTCCCCCACCATTAGCACTCTAGTTCAAGCCCCAATCGTTTGGTCTGTTGGAGATAACTTTTTTCTTAGCAGAACCTTCCTTCATCCCTGTATCCCTGCATGCTAAACCGCACACAGCAGCCAGATTGTTCCTTTTCAAATGAGAGTCAGATAATTTCATTTCCCTGTTCTCAGCCCTTGGTGGCTTACAGTTCACCTGAGCTGTGGCTTGTGAGGCCTCACGTGATCCGGCCCTAAGTCGTTCCCTTAATTTATTGCCTGCATTTTCCTCCTTCCTCACTCTGCTCCAGCAGCTTGGCCTTCTTGCTATTCCTTGGACCCCTGGGAACATTTCTTCCTGAGGGTTGCACCTGTTCTCTCCATCAGATTTCTGACTCCAGATTTTCATGTTTTTCTCTCTCTCTTCATTTAAGAAGAATAAAACAAAGGTGACCAAAACCCAAACAAAACAAACAACCAACCACACACAAAAAAAACTAAACAAACAAAAGTACAACAAACCTTAGTCAATTGATTTGCCTGGCAAGGAATGCATGCCAAAGGAGAAAGTTTCCCGGCATATGTAGTAAAAGATCTTTGAGGCTGGTGGCTCTGTGTTTTCTTATCTACGACTCCAAAGCCTGTAGAAGAGCACTTCACCTCTCCTAATTTAATAGCACCCTTAGGCTTTGCGCTTCAGCTAAGCTCCACACTTTGTGTTCTGTGCACATGTGTACCCATGTCACACATTCTTCCATTTTCAACATCTTTTTCCTTCTGCCTGCTTGTTTTTCTACCTGTTTCCTGCTAGAAAATGCCCACTGTGCATCACAGCTCAACTTAAAAGCGGGCACGTCCTCCAGAAAACCTTCTCCGCACCCCTCCATGCTAACTGTGCTATTGTCTCCTGTTACCTGTGAATCTCCGTCCCTAGCACACCCATCAGGGGAGCCCTTACCATGCAGCCGTGCAGTGGTATGGTTGTTTCTCAACTATCTACTCTACTAAATTAGGAACTTCTTGCCTCAATAATAGGGAATCCTGTCGTTATCACTGTTGTATTTTTAATGCTGGGTATATTGTTGTATTTTAAATATTTGTTGATTTAAGTATTTTAGCAAATGTGAATGAATGAATGAATAAGTGATGAATGAAGTTTGATGATGAAGGTGATATGGGGTAGGGACAGCAGAGTTATAATGACGGTGATATAGTAGTGATGGTGGCATCCCGTCTACAGACAGGAGAGTGAAACAGGGATAGCCCTGGCCTTGTGCTCAGGGAGTTCTCTACCATTTTATTTGATTTGTTAGAAAACTCTTTAGATGAAGGGGTGTGTGTGTGTGTGTGTGTGTGTGTGTGTGTGTGTGTGTCTGTGTGTCCCCAGGCTAGAATAATCTAAAATACATTTTCTAAATTGAACACTACAACATGGCTCCTTTCTTAAGGCTGGCTCTTTTGTTGGACTTGTCAAAGTCAGCCGTGAGGTTCTGACGAGGAGAGGACCCTTCCCTTTACCCACCACGTGGCCTTAATTGGACTCAGTTTTGATAAACAGGGCATGCGAGTTATAGTTTTGGTAAAATTTTTCTGTCTTATGTATAGCAGGGTAATAAAATGCATGTTGTGTAAGACGCCTTTAAACATTCAGCATCTAGGAATGACTAATGGCTATATTCCTCTTCTATTCCTAGCTGACTCCTGGTAGGAGAAAAAAGTCTCTTTCAGCCTTTGCCCAATGTCACTTATTACTGCCATTATAAATTGAAAACATTTTTCTGCCATAAAATTCCCTGTGATGAATTGTACCATAGGCATTAGAGTTTTTTCATCGTTTTCTTCTTGATGAGCTGGCAAAATAAGAGAATAAAACGGGTATATTCTTTTCTTTTGGAGAAATCCAATCTCCACAAATGACCCCCTTAAGACTCTCAATGACTGTTTGTATGGATTCTGATCTTAAAAAATCACCCGACTTGGGGCTTGAGTGTGTGTATTATCATGCAGTTAGTTTATTATTGAGCAATAGTCTGTCTGAAAGTGATTTTGAGGATGACTTCATTAGCAGAACTACAGAAAGCTCTCCTTAAGTGATTTGAACAAGGAAATTGAAAGGGAATTTAGGACTTTTATTTAAAACAATACTATCTTGGGCCCTTTTTCCAATGCATCACACCTCGTTACCTGAGCAGAGATAACACACTTGATTGCCCACATTATCTTCTTTTTGAGTTAGTCGTGCATTGGCAATGGAAGAGAGTTTGGGCTGATGTCCATTCTAAATACTAAGTGCCAGGAGCTGTGCAAAGGGCTTCTTGTATCAAATCCTTATAACACTTCTGTAAGAAAATATTACGTGCATTTTATAAATGAAGAAAATGAGGGCCAGAGTACTTGAGCATTTGAGTAACTTGTCGGAGATAATATAGCTAGTTTAAAATGAAGCCCAATTCCAACTCAAGCCTTTTTTCCCTGTAAAAGCTGTGTTTTTTCCTCTACAGCATGCTGCCTCCCAAATATGATTCAATGGAATGGACTAAGAGGTTGCAAATAATAGAATACTTTTCTAATCATTTAGTGGTTATTCTTTTGGCTACTCATGTCTGACATGGCAGGTTGGACAAGTGTAGGCTCCCAAAATGTCTTTAGGTAGGCAGATATACATTGTTTCTACACGAAGGCCCTCCGATGGAAGAAGCAGAAGACCCCTGCTCATACTCCCTGCTAATTATGCCCTGACTGCATCATCTTCACCCAACAGAACAAAGACAAAACAGTACCTAATGCTGTGTGGGAATGTCTGTTTGCATATCTGTCTCCCCCCTAGACTATGAGCTCTTTGAATACAGGGATCTGGTCTGATTCATTTCTGCAGGTGTTTACTGGGTTTGATGGATAGATGGGTAAATGGATGGAGAAATTTGAGGTTGAGAGACAGGGACTTTGAGAACATCAGAATTTAAGGGATGGGTAGATTAAGAAAAATCAGAGTAGACCAAGCAGCATAGTCAGAAGAGGAGGAAGGAAACTAGGAGAAAGGAGTGTCAGTAAAGCCAGAGGTGAAGGGACTTTTACGGAGGGAATGGAGAAAAACATCAAACACCAAAGTAGTGTTCAATAAATAAAAGAGGAGTGAGATGATTTAGCATTATTGGGATCAACAATTAGCTTATTAAGAGAGATTTCAGGGAAGGTGGAAATGGAACCAAATTTAGGTTAAGGAATTGGGCAAGGGGAAGTAATAATTACAGACAACTCTTTGAAGGAATATATGTGAAGCTAAAAGATGAGATATTCACTTGGGGAACATGTAAAAGGGGAAAATTCTGAGGATTTCAGTATATTCACTTTAATATACTTGTGAACTTCATTGAAAAAGCAGACATTAAGGGGCGAGGTGGAAAACATGAACTTTGGCCCAGCTATGAAGCCTCTCATTGGTACCCTGGTAGTCTGTACATATACAGACTCCAAGCTACTGATGATGAGGATCCTGCCTACTGCCCGGCGAGGTGTGGTTGTAGCCGTTAGCCAGAGGCCTGTGTTTCGTGCCTCCTTCAGAAGACATCTAAGGCTTCTGGGCAATTTCCACAGCACCTCCTATGGAAGTATAGTTATGACGTATAGCCCTGAACTTCATTGAGAAAAAGATTTCTCATAATACCAAAAAGACAAGAACTGGTGTGCGCTATTACCACTTTATACTGTGAATACCTCTCTCTCTCATATCAGCAGAAGGATTGACAGAGTTAGCTTCACAAGGTCATATAAATGTCTTTTTTTAGCTGTCCACATAAAAGGAAGGTGTGTGTGTGTGTGCACCTAGTGTATTTGGATTTTTTTTTTTTTTGGTTTTTTTAGGGCCACACCTGTGGCATATGAAAGTTCCCTGGCTAGGGGTTGAATCAGAGCTATAAACTGCCAGCCTACACCACAGTCACAGCAATGCAGGATTCGAGCCACATCTGTGACCTACACCACAGCTCACAATAACAGCGGATCCTTAACCCACTGAGGAAGGCCAGGGATTGAACCTGCATCCTCCTGGATACTAGGCAGGTTCATTACCACTGAGCCACAATGGGAACTCCCTGGAATTTAATTGTCTAAATAATTGCTTTAATTCTTCACTTTTCTGAGAGCACTACTCCAGCTTAGTTATAGAACCTCAAATTGTCAGGAACTATCTGGTACTTTAATGAAAACCAAGAGCAGGAGCAAAAGTTGCCACGTTTGAGTGGATGGTCCAACAAACCAGACCAAAGCCACAGCAACCTTTGGGAAAAAATTCATGATCACAGCCTTCCTCTCTGTGATTCCTCTATTCCCTGCTGGGACAAAGGCACATGAAAAAAATCACATTCTCCAAACATACTTTATAATTACGGCCTCTGAGTTCTCGTATGTTTTCCCTTTTCTTGAAATAATGCTCATTTTTAAAAAACATTTTGAACTCCTCCTCATCCTCTAAAGTCTAGTGTAAATGAAACCTCTCTGATCCCCTAACCCAAAGGCTGGAGTTAAAGTAACCCATAATATGCCTATCTTGCCTAAATGACCCCTGATCTTTACAATACTGTATCCCTGCTTTTCTCAGTTCACAGCCTTTTTAATCTTTCATCTCCATCTGTTTACATCTTAGAACCTGAAGACATCAAAACTGAGAGATGTCTTGGAGGTCATAATTTTTCAGATGGGGAAATTGAGTCCCAAAAAAGCAACAGGTAGCCAGCAGGAAAACCAGAGCTAGATTAAAGGTCTTGGGAGGGGGTAGTGTAATATAGTAGAAAGGCAACTCAAAGTTAAACCAAATTGGGTTCAAACTCTGGCTCTACCGTTTATAAACTGATTTTTCATCCTCCTTGAGCCTTAGTTGTCTTATCTGATTTTTTTTAAGATAATAGTTCGTATGGCTTTTGTGAGTATCATATAAAAATGTCTACTTTGGTACCTGGTACATGATAGATGTTCTGTCATTTTATGTGTGTATGTACGTCTGTATTTTCACTTTGGAGAGGCAGTGTGATATTGAGCAAAGAGTCACATAATAATGATAAAATGATTTTTTCAGGAGACAAACTCAGATGCCCTCTACTTATATAACCTTAGACAAGTCACTGAACTTTTTTTTTTCTCGTTATGTTATTTTAATTTTTTTTCCACTGTACAGCGTGGGGACCAAGTTCCTCTTACATGTATGTATTTTTTCCCCACCCTTTGTTCTGTTGCAATATAAGTTTCAAGGCACAGTTCTTGATGCTACTCAGCAGGCTCTCCTTGTAAATCCATTCCAAGCTGTATCCAAGTTGTAAAATGAAGGCCTTCCTATCTATTTATAGGCAAAAATATGTGAGGATAAACAAAACTTTGCATCATTTACCTGAGGTCTATACATCAATGTAGGCATTCAAGAAAGTATCTCATATCATTAGCATTATTTCTTTATCGTGCTCTTTTATTTTTTGTTTTTTATTTATTTTTTGGTGTTTTTGTCTCTTTAGGGCTGCAGTCACAGCATATGGAGGTTCCCAGGCTAGGGGTCCAATTGGTCCAGCCACCAGCCTACGCCACAGCCACAGCAATGCAGAATCTGAGCCATGTCTGTGACCAACACCACAGCTCGTGGCGACACTGGATCCTTAACCCACTTAAGCAAGGCCAGGGATCTAACCCATGTCTTCATGGATGCTAGTCGGGCTTGCTAACCTCTGAGCCACAACAGGAACTCCTTTTGAATATTTTGAATATTCTGAGCCCTACAGGGGCAATTGGGGTATGACACACAGATTTAGAGGAGCCAAAAGTGGGGACTGCTCAGAAATCAGGCCTTCGGTGGGCCTCCATCATCTAGAAGAACTAGGCGTTAAGACTGACTCAGGTATCGTAGCAGGATGGGTTGGAACTTAAGAGTTGACCCTAGACAAAGGTCTTAGGTATGAGGTCTTTTTTGCCTATTTCTTCCCAGACAGAACTATTGCTCTGTTTTGAACCCTGCCCCACACATGCTCTGATTCTATCGTAGGAACTGTGCTTTTTCTCTTCTTTCATCTATTGCAACTCTCTCCAATTTGATTGTGAACTGCTGGGGCTTTTTATTCTTCACATCTGTAGCCTTATTTACTAGTAAACTCTCAGTGCTTAAACATAATATTTTGTTTGACTGATTAACTATTACTTCACTCAGAGCCTGACATATAGTAAATACTCAGTGAGTGTTCAGTCAATGAGTGAATGAATGAGCCCAATAAAACAATATGTAAACTGTGAAATGCTGTATTTTAGGAGAGTGGTTTTCAGCAGTGATTATTACTAAGTCAGCCAGGAAACTACTTTGGAACTTTAATCTGCTGTTCAGTCCTCAGTAGTTAGGCATTCAGGGCACAAAGTGGCTACGTGGCGAGCCACAGAGGCACACACAGGCTGATTCAGAAGGGATGCTCTGAGGTCACTTATTTCCCCCTCTCTGAAAAGCTCTGATAAAGATCCCATCTTTCATGCCGCCTGAAACCCCTATGGGATTTCCCCTGGAATATTGTACAGAATACTCAGCCCACCTGGGAGCCATTATCCTGCGTGAGATGACAGGTCTGGGAAAAACGACATGATTTTTACACATTCCCAGCTGTCATTGAAGCTGCTGCCTTAATGGATTGATCAGCTCTTTGTGTTTTGGTACTTGTATTGATTGTGTTGCTCAGCTGATCATAGGCTTCCATGGACATTCAAAGAGGTGGATGGTGATAATAATAACAGCTAATATTTATTGATAACCTACTACATACCAGATAATGTCTCAACTACCTTAAGTTTATGATTATATTCTAACAGCTCGTAAGATCCATACTTTTATTATATTTACTCCACAAGAGGAAACGGTGGCAAAACAGGACTTAGACCCAAGATACTTGACTCCATAGTTTGTGAGCTGAATCAGTAATCTTATCTCAAATATAAAAATGAAGAAAAGAGGCTCAAATATTAGGTGGTTGGCTCATAAATGATTGAACCAGACTAAACATAAGTCTAACCCACCACAGTCTGTGCCCCTCTGGCCCTGCCATGCACAGGCCTGTGCACAGAATCAGGCAGCTCTGTGCATAGGCAGCTTGTGGAGCCTGAGCAATCCAGGTCCTGTGTGACTTCTGGGACAAGGCAGGACCCCAGGCCCAAAAGGCCTCTGTACCGGGGGAGGTCTTAGCCAGAAGATTAAGTGAGAGTCCTAATTGTTCTGGTTGTGTGAAGAGAAATACGATGACCAGCCATAGGGTGACTCAGTATTGCTTCCCACAAGTCACCGAACAGGTTCTCTTTACATTCTGCTTCCTCTCTCCATGCTTTCCCTTCCCCTTCCAAGTTCATTAAGAAAAGGGAAGAGAAATGCCTGGTTATTGAGTATGTATTATTTGAAAACATTTCTAGTGCATAATTTCCAATGACCTTCTAAACAACCCTGTGAAATAGGTAGCAAAATAGGTAGTAGCAGTATTTTCATTTTGAGTAAGTTGAAGCTACAAGAGGTAATGTGCTCCAAATCATACAGCTGCTAAGTATCTAGATTGTGGTTTTAACCCAGATCTATAGTACTTAGTAACACTCAATAAATACTTGTTGAATGAATGAATGATATAAAAAAGTCAGGGATCTTTCAAGTGTACCAGGTTATTTGTTAAAATAGTTTAAAGCTATGGTTCTTGACATTGGCTACACATTGAAATATTTGCAGAGCTTCTAAAAAATGCTGATCGCCTTATTCTCCTCCATTGAATCAGAAACTGCTACCAGCCATTGTTATTTCTTAAATATCCCAGATTATTCCCATGTGTAGCCAGGGTTGAGGGTCAGTGGTTTTGGAAGGACTGGGATTTCCCCCTGGTGGACTTAGATGTGCAGAGCTTGTAAGCAGCTAAATGGCTCCTGATCTTAGGGGAGGTGGGCTCTGAAGCAGGAATCTAGGGTAAGGTTTGTGCCACTCTGACTGTTTTTGCTCTGGACTCTTTTGTCAACCTGGTGTAACTGTAGCTCATTTGCCTCTGCTACTCTCATCTGCCTAGTCCAGGATTATACAGCATGAATTCCTCTGTCTTACTGGTGGCTACACCATCCGGCACTGCCAAGAGCCTGTTGGGAAGGCTGCCTTAGTTTCTCCTTTCTCTACTTTCCTCTGCCCCAAATTTCCAGCTCTGAGCTCATTGCCACCCTGTGGCTCTTCTACCAACAAACAGCTCTCCCTTCCTCTCCTTTGCTCTCTCTCAGGGAGTATAACAGTTTTTCTGTGTTTCTATTTCTTAGTCTTCTGCCGTGACAAAGAAGGATATTGTGAAAATCAATTGCTTGGGTCAAGGAGAAAGTATTGATTCGGCTAACAGTGCTGATGTTTCAAGTGAGTCTGATGGTGAGGAAGAGAAAAATGACCAGCATTTGAGAGGCCGACTCTGCTACTTCCTTAATATATGTTTGAGAAATGAGCTTCCAAGAATCTTCCCTCCTGTCCAATTTCTGTGGCCCTTGGGCCCGACATTTTACCACCAATTCCTTTTACCCTGTCTCTGCTCTGTGCCCCTGTAGTGCTCTGGGTATTCTTTTAGAACTGCACATGCTGTAATATTGGTGCAACACTCATATCTGTGCGCACACACATGCATGGGCACATGCACACACACAGACCAGACTGAGATCTCCCCAAGGGCAGAGAATTATGAAGTATGTTGTGCTGTCTCTGTTCCCATTTCCCAGATCAGGTCCTGGCATAGAGCTGGTGTCAATGATTATAAGTTATATATAGTTGAACAGCAAAGGATTTCACAAGCTGTTTTCACAGCTATCTTTTATATAGGACCCATAGCAATGCTAGAAGATATTGTTCAGGAGTTCATATCCACATGTGACAGAGGAAGCAGCTGATGGATTTGAGCCCAGAACTGCTGATAGCAGGGTATACTCTATGGCAAAAATGTTCTATGTCAAATACTCTCCATGATGAAGTAATAAAAATAGCAATTTTAACACAATTGATTATTCATACCTTCTCAGATTATATTTTTCCTTTAACTTTAAGGAAGCACTTTTTCTTAATTCTCTTTCTAGGTCTCCTTTTACTGGTTCCCTTTCATTTTTCAACCTCTAGTCATTGAAGTACCCTAGAGTTTGATCTTTAGATTTCTTCTTTTCTCACTTAGTATTATATCCTTGATGCTTTCATCTAATTTTATAGCTTAAAATACCATGTATCAGCTGATGTCTCCTAAATTTATATCTTTACCCAGCCCTCTTCCCTGAACTCCTGAATCACATATCCAGTTACTTATTCAACATCTTAGCTTGACCATCTAATAAAAATGAAGCTTGTGAAGAAGTTCTAGAGGCAAGAAACAAGATGGAAGATTAGGAGTCAAGCTCACCTCCTCTCACAAAAACACAAAAATTGCAACTAGTGACTGAACAACCATCAACAAAATAGACTTGAAGCTACCAAAAAAAAAAAAAAAAGATATCCTACACCCAAAGACAAACCACATTGAGATGGTAGGAGGGGCACTTTCGCAATATAAGCAGTCCCATCCATACCAGGTTATGGGTGACTCTCAGACTGGAAAACAGCTGTATAGCAGAGGCTCACCCAATGGGAAGGAAAGTTCTGAACTTGACATCAGGTTGGGAGGAGGAGCCCCTGGAGCATTTGGCTTTGAAGCTCAGCAGGGCATGTGTGCAGGGGTTCCACAGGATTGAGGGAAATGGAGACTCCATTCTTAGAGGTTGCACATAGAGTTTCATGTGCACTGGGTCCCAGGGCAAAGCATAAGAATCTGGGTTAGACCTACTTGCAGGTCTTGGAGGGTCTTCTGGGAAAGCAGGGGGCAGCCATGGCTCTTTTTTGGGGAAGGACTTTGGAAGCAGAGGTCCTGGGAATATTCATTGGCCTGAGCTCCCCTGGAGGCTGCCATTTTGGAAAAATCCAGCCCCACCCATCAGGGCTGAGAAGCTCTAGTCCAAACAACAAACAGGGTAGGAACACAGCCCCACCCATCGGCAAACAGGCTGTCTAAAGACACTCCCCCCCCCAGGTACACAGCCACCTCTAATCACACCTACAGACAAAGCCCCACCCACCAGAGGGCCAAGACTCAGCTCCACCTACCAGTGAGCAGGCACCACCCCCTCCCATCAGGAAGCCTATAGCAAGCCCCCATGCCAACTTCAGCCACAAGAGGGACAGACACCAAAAGCAAGATAGGCTTCAACCCTATTGTCTGCCAAAAGGAGACCACACAAAAAGCTATACAAAATTAAAAGGCAGAGCAATATGAGCCAGATGAAGGAATAAGACAAAACCCTAGAAAAATAGCCAAGTGAACTAGAGATTAGCAACCTCCATGAAAAAGACTTTAGAGTAATAATAGTAAAGATGATCCAAGATCTTAGAAAAAAAATTGGAGGCAAAATAGATAAATTATAAGAAACATTTAACAAAGAAATAGAATTAAAGATTAAACAAGCAGAGATAAAAAACACAATAACCAAAATAAAAATTTCAGAAGGAACCAGTATCAGAATACTGGAGGGAGAAAAATAAATAAGCAAGGTGGAAGACAGACTGGAAATCACAGATGTGGAACAGAATAAAGAAAAAAAAATGAAAAGAAATGAGACCATCTAAGAGAACTCTGGGACAACTTTAAATGTACCAAACTTTTCTTTACAGGGGTTCCAGAAGGAGACGAGAGAAAGGGCAGAGAAAATATTTGAAGAGATAATAGTAGCTGAAAACTTCCCTAATGTGGGAAAGGAATCACTCAATTCAGGAAACACAATGAATACCATAGAGAATAAAACCCAAGGAGGAACACCCTGAGGCACACATTAATCAAACTGACAAAAATGAAAGACAGAGAGGAAATATTGAAAGCAGCTAGGGAGAAACAATAAATAACATACAAGCTGATTTTTCAGCAGAAACTCTTCAGTCCAGAAGGGAGTGGCATAATATACCTAAAGTAATGAAAGGAAAAAAACCTACAACCAGAAATATTCTACACAGCAAGAGAAAACCATAATTTGAAAAAATACATGTGCCCCAAGTTCTTTGCAGCACTACTAACGATAGCCAAGACATGGAAGCCATCTGAATGTCCACTGACAGAGGAATGGATAAAGAAGTTCTGGTACATATATACAATGGAGTATTACTCAGCTGTAAAAAGGGAATGAAATAATGCCATTTGCAGCAACATGGATGGACTTAGAGATTATCATACTAAGTGAAGTTAGGCAGGCAGGGAAAGACAAACATCATGACACCACTTATATGTGGAATCTTAAAAAAAGAATACAAATGAACTTGTTTGCAGAATAGAAACCCACTCGAGACTTTGAAAATAAACTTATGGTCACCAAAGTGGTCAGGTGGTGGCAGGGAGTGGGGGGGGATGGACTGGGGATTTGGGATTGGCATATGCATAGTGTAGTAAATGGAATTATTGGCCAACAGGGACCTGTTGTATGGCACAGGGAACTCTACCCAATATTCTATAATAATCTATATGGGAAAAGAATCTGGAAAAGAATGGATATGTATACATGTATAACTGAATCAGTGTTGTACAGCAGAAATTATCACAGCATTGTAAATCAATTATACTTCAATGAAACTTTAAAAAATGGAAAAAATGTGGCTTATTTAAAACCAAACATAATTTCTAACCCCCAGAACTACATTTCCCCCAGTCTCCTCATCTGTGTAAATGATAATTCCATCTATCTCCTTTGCTCCCTCTCATCTTTGAAATCACCTCTGGTTCCTCTCTTTCTTGTCCAATAGCCAATATATGAACATATCTTATTGGCTCTATAATCAAAATTCAACCAGATTTCTAATCACGCTATCACTTTCTTCCCCATATACATTCAGTACAATTTATCCTACGCATGGAGGCCAGAGTGAAATTAAAGTCTTAGAGAGCTAGTTCTCTCTCAGCATCCTTCACTGACTTCTCATCTCTCTAAGAGAAACAAAGTAAAAACTCTTCACAATAGTCTAGAAGTTCCTACATGATCTTTCCTTCATTTCTCTACCCATAATGGCCTTCTTGCTATTTCATGCACTCTCTGAGCATATTCTTGCTTAAAGATGTTCACAGTTGCTGCTCTTTACCTGGAATAATCTTCCCAGGTATTCTCAGGGCTCACTCCATTTCTTCTTTTAGGTCTGTCCTTAAATGTCACCTTATCAAGAATACTTTTCCTGACCATCCCATGAGATGGCATCTCCTCACCTAAACATTTCTTGCCCCTGCTTACACTGCTTTATATTTCTCCTTCTGAAATTCCAAATATTTTTTACTGACTGTCTTCTCCTGTTAGTACATAAACTCCAGGAGAGCATGTCTATGTCACTGGTTTGTTTATTGCTACATTACTAATGCCTAAAATAATGCCTGGTACATAGTAGCCTCTCAAATAATTGCTGATTCACTAAACCAATGAATGTTTATTGAGTATCTACTGTAACAACAACCACCATCTTTTGAAGGTGACCTGTCATTGAGACAGTTTATGAGGTACTTCTCGTATGTTATTGTATTTATTTGTCTAAACTGCCATGAAAGGTAGGTGTTAACATCTGAAATTTATGCATGAGGATATGTGAGCTTAAGGAAAGAAAATGGCTTGGTAAGGATTATGTAGGAAAATAGTGGCAAAGTTGGCTCTAGAATCCATGTTTTCTCATTCCTGTGCTTTTCCTAGTCTATACAAGTGCTTTCTGTGTGAAATGGTATTGATTTTAAAATTATTTGATCAGCACTTGTATTCCCCAAGCATGGTGGTAGAGGCTAAAATTCATGGGCACAAATACCTGCCCTTAAGGTATCCACAGTTAATAGGAGCGGTAAACACATTAACGGATGAGTAAAAAATAATATGGTTGGTCAATGATAGAGAAAGGCTCAGGGTATCATGAAAGTCCAAAGAGGAATAAACTAACCCAAACCTATCAGGAGAGAAAAGCAGGCTAACAGAGAAACAGGAAAGGAAAGAAAAACATCCTGGAGAGTTATCGAATTATATACTTAAGGATGACTGGCAGTGACCCCCCACCCCCCAAAAAATGGAGTATTGGGAAAAATGCTAGTTACTTGATAAACTCTAAAGTATCAGTGGCTGGATTTCCCATTATGGCTTAATGGTTAACTAACTTGACTAGTATCCATGAGGATATAGGTTTGATCCCTGGCCTCGCTCAGTGGGTTAAGGATCCGGCATTGCCATGAGCTGTGGTGTAGGCTGCAGATGAGGCTTGGTCCCACGTTGCTGTGGCTGTAGTGTAGGCCGGCAGCTGTAGCTCCAATTTGATCCCTAGCCTGGTAACCTCCATATGCCATGGGTGTGGCCCTAAAAAGACAAAAGACAAAAAAAATTAAAAATTAAAAGATAAAGTATCAGTGACTGATCCAATAAAAGTTTATTTTTCATTTGTGTAACTGTCCAATGTGAGAGCTCCTGTTCAATGGGCAGTTTCCTGTATTTAGTGATTAGCATGATAGCTTGAGTTTGTGGGAACCCTGGACAAATATTTTTATGAGACGTCTGTCTTATATAAGCAAGTTGATTAACAAAAATACAAAATTATAAAAAAATCACTCTCTTGAAGTATAATGATGGTGAAGAGGTGTAGAATAATGTGAAGAAAAGACGTAGTTGTGGTTTTTAATTGTCTACTCAGTGCACGTGAAGATCTCCCGTAGTATCTAGTACCGTCTCCTTGTGTTCTTGTGTTCTCAAGTATGTGGTTCCTGCTTTATTTTCTATCTCCTACCGCAAGGAAAAAATAGCAACCCTGTTATTACTCACAAGGCTATGACCCTTAGGGACCTGTTTATATTGAAACGATATAGACCCTTTTGCCTCTGTAGTGCCATACCATTTATTCAATGCTGATTGCAGTGGTGCTCATGACACTGCATTGTCTCTTATGAATGGTAGCTTTCGGGAAATCTCTCAGAGGTCGTTTTTGTGCTTTGTTGATGGTTACCAGAAGTGCAGCTCTTTCTGATATGCAGGAAAATGTGACCAGTAATTTGTTTTCTTGTCATGTTAAATCTTCTTTTTGAAACTTTACACTAAAATTTTCTCTTCCCTTGAACTCTTTTCTTCACCATAAAAATTGGATCCTCAAAGTTCCTGCTGTGGATCAGTGGGTTGAGAATCCAACATAGTCTCTGTGAGGATATGGGTTTGATACTTGGCCTTATTCAGTGGGTTTTGGATCCAGCGTTGTCACAACCTGCAGCATAGGTTCACAGATGCAGCTGGGATACGGTGTTGCCATGGCTGTGGCATAAGCCTGCAGCTGCAGGTATGATTTGACCCCTAGCCTGGAAACTTCCATATGCCACAGGTGAAGCCATTAAAAAAAAAAAAAGATGGATTATCTTGAATTCTTTAGACCCAAACCATTGTCTAGAATGTGAACTCTCTCACTGTTGACTGTATTCCTGACTTTAACATACAACCAAGCAAGGAGAATATTCTAGGGGTTGTAGGCAGAGTGAAAGGAGTCATTTCACTGGTGTGAGAAATACCCATCTCTCAATTTAGCACAGCTTAAAAACAATCTGAAGGCAAGTGAGGACATAAACAGGAAGAGCCTATTAACATAGCAAAGGTCTCTAAAGCTCTCAGACAGTGGCATGGAGCCCCTATGGGGATGAATGACTACCCTGCGTGCCAACAGCAGCAAGTGCAGAGGGTGAAGAGTGAGCTGACACAGGAACCCATGTCCCTGAGTTAGTGTGCCATACGCCAAGAGTTAGCAGTGTGTGGTCAGTTTCCCAGAGTCTTAAACTTGTCCTGTCATGTGTCTAAGGATAGCACCCTTCTGACAGCACAATCCCATATAATCCCCTAAAAGAAGTAACATATCAGCCAATAAAAATGATCCTCTCACTATCCTGCCCTTCTAGAACCAAGGAGCTACTCACAACTCCAGGATGACCCTTTGGGCAGGAATCCTAGAGCTCTTCTGGACATCTGATCCATCCTACCCATGGACTAGAGGCAGAAAACCTCCATTGTCTGTTGTTCCCATTGCAAAATGAAAGTGTGGGCATCCTTATTAAAAATTATTAAGAATTCTGAGATGGTGACAGCAGAGCATTAATCCAAACACAGGGACCTTATAAGCAGAAGGCTTTGTGTAGCTGCACAGGTCCCAGGCTCATGAAGCCAGCCGCACAGATTGCTCATGAAGCCAGCACTCAGTGGAGGGTCAGAGAGTGCCCCTGACGGGGAAAAATGACTAGTTGAAGCTCAGGGGACCCTTTCCAGGCAACACTGCCATCCCTCCCCAGTTCTGGGCCCTGAAGGGGACCTAGACAATGTTGAGGCCCTCCAGAGCCCAGGGCCTCCTGATGTGGCAGACCCAGACCAGGACCCTTCTTACCAGTTCTAAGGATCTAGGGGTGATTTAGGGGCCCAGGCTCCCTTCCTCTTATATCTTTTCCATTTTCTATGGCCTTAGAGTCTTCTGAATCCAGCGCAAAGATGAGGTAAAGCATGGAAGGGCCCTAATACATGATGAGTTTTGACAGGGCAATTTTGGAAGCAGTATACATCACTTCTGCTCACAATCCATTGCAATATGATTTCACCTAAGTGTTATAGGAACTAGAAAATGCAGTCCCTGCTCAAGTGGCTGCTTCTTAGTGACAGCTATATACTAGGGTGGCAGAAGGAGGAACAGGAACATTTGTTATAAAGTTAGCCTTTTTGTCCTAAGTGGAATTGGGGAGCAGAAAGACATTACAGGGAAAGGAACAACATGAGCAAAGACCCTTAAGCAAGAAGCAGTGTGTGTACAGGAACTATGGATGGACAAATGTTATTAGAGCTCAAAGGGTGAGTTGGAAAGTGGCTTTAAAAAAAAGGTTGCAGTGGTCTTTAGGGGGCAGGTTGTGGAGAGTATTGAATATCATGCCAAAGAGCCTAAAGTTTATCCTGAGGAAAAATGTAGGGTAACTGAAGGGTTTTGAGCAGAAGAGAGGGATGTGGTCAAAGTTGTTTTTCAAAAAGATCTCTGGCTGTGATGAATTGAGGGCAGTGCTTGGAATCAGGGAGCTTCTCAGCTCCAAAGGCTTCAAAGTGATACTGATATGAGGTGTTATGTTAGCCAGGGCTCATTCAGAATATAGAAGGTACTCGGTATTTTAAGTACAACATTTGCAGGGGCTGGAGAATGAAAGCCAAGCAAACAGCTGTGGAAGAGCCTCATGGCCTGCATAGAAACAACTCCAGGCTGGAGTTTATTGGCATGTGGTTAGAAGTTGAAATTCTGGACATAGGTGAGATTGGCTAGAATATCAATAAATTAATGGATACTTGGTATGATGAATGAATGAACGAACGAATGAACAAATGAAGATGCATTTGCTCTTCCTATTTCTCTCAAAATATAGGCCCAGTTTTCTTAAGTGGAAAAATAGAAGTTAACCTTAGATCCCTATCTCATAGCAAAATAAATTCCAGGTATATTAATATCTAAGTATAAAAGGCAACACTTCAATAGTTTTAAAAGAAGAAACAGGAGAATATCTTTTTTTTTTTTGTCTTTTTGCTATTTCTTGGGCCACTCCCACGGCATATGGAGGTTCCCAGGCTAGGGGTCGAATCGGAGCTGTAACCACCGGCCTACACCAGAGCCACAGCAACGCGGGATCCGAGCCGCGTCTGCAACCTACACCACAGCTCACGGCAACACCGGATCGTTAGCCCACTGAGCAAGGGCAGGGACTGAACCCGCAATCTCATGGTTCCTAGTCGGATTTGTTAACGACTGCGCCACGACGGGAACTCCAAGGAGAATATCTTAATGAAATCAGAGTAAGATGTGCATTTCTTAAATAAGACATTAAAAAACAAATGGCATGAAGGAAAATAAAAAGTTGATTATGATAAACTTAAAACTTCTGTCTAACAAGACTTCCAAATAAAGTGGAAATTCAAGTCACAGACTAGTAGAAAATAGTTGAATATATAACTGTCAAAGGAAATACATATTATATACACATACCAACATATTTTAAAAACCACATCTCAATTAGAAAAAAAAAACAAACAACCCAACAGGAAAAAAAATGGGAAAAAAAATAAGAAGCAGTTCACAGAAATAAGCCAAAGTTATGATGAAAGGAAACTAATCTTCACTAGCCATCAGAGCAGTATACATTAAAACAAAGTTTATATCATTCAAATTGACAACGATTAGAAGGGCTTACAACAGGAAGTCTTGGTGAAGACATGGAGTGGTAGGAAGCCACCTGCTCTTGGTGCGAGGTGTGTAAGTTCACAGCCACTGTGTAAACTGATGCAGCATCATCTAGTGAAGCTGAATATGCTTATATCTTGCTGGCCACTCATTCCACTTCCATAGAATGTCATACATATGCACAATAGACAGATTTGGGTTTTGTCATCATTATTTGCCATAACAGAAAATTGAAAACCATGGGAGCATAGATACATTTGATTTGGTCATACTCATATAGCATACTATACAGAAGTTGAAATACATAAACTAGAGCTACAACTATCAAGATGGCTAAATTCCAAAAACATACTGTAAGGGAGAACACAAGTGCAGTATGATACTATTTATATACAGTTTGAAAGCATACAAAAGAATGTTCTATTTTTATTAGGTACGCACATATGTAATAGTGGCAAAAATAAAAGCATGGGAATGAGAAACAAATATTTCAGGGGAGCATTTACCTCTGTAATAGAAGGGAGAAGATTGGGTTAAAACCTAAGGGTTCTGGGAGTTCCCGTTGTGGCTTAGTGGTAACGAATCCGACTAGGAACCATGAAGTTGTGGGTTCGATCCCTGGCCATGCTCAGTGGGTTAAGGATCCAGCGTTGCTGTGAGCTGTGGTGTAGGTTGCAGACGTGGCTTGGATCCCGAGTTGCTGTGGCTGTGGCTTAGGCCAGCAGCTACATCTCTGATTAGACCCCTAGCTTGGGAACCTCCATGTGCGATGGGAGCAGCCCTAGAAAAGGCTAAAAGACAAAACAAAACATGAGGGTTCTAATTCAGATCTGTAGTGTTTTATTTCCTTTAAAAAATATGAAGCATATGGCAAAATGTTAGGAATTGATAGTATGCCATTCATTATTTTAGTTTCTGTAATTTTTGATGTATGTTAAATATTTTTAAATTAAATATTCAAAAGTTTAAATTAAAAAATTCACCTCATCTATAAAGCATCATCTAAAGCAGAACATCCTGTGAGTGTCCACCCGCTTGCCCCTTGGAGATACAGTTATTGTTGGACTTACCATCCTGATTATCGTTTGCTTCTCTGCTTGTTACCCTAGTCCAAAGGTTTCTTTGCGGCTAAGTGCCATATCGTATTTGTTCTATATCTGCAGCCTAAACAAAGTTACTTGAACTCGTTTGTAAATATTTGTTGATAGATGGACTAAATTTATCAATCTAATTCCTGGGAATGATTGTAAACCTCTTTCCTTCCTTTCCCTGACTTCTATTTAGTGCCTCTGGGCCCCTCTCCTGCAGGCTCTTTTCTGTTTCTCCATAAGCAGCTGCAGTTATTTTAATTGGAAAAAATTTAAATAAAAATATGAGGATGCCTTTAAATGGCCCTTGAGGTTGAAAGCCATTAACTGGTGGTAATGTAACTTTTAAAATATAGCGGTTATCTGAAGTAAGAAGTTTTGTCTGTTGCTATTAGCATTGGGGTTTTGAATACAGTAGGATTTATAGCGTCTGTCTTTTGAAGAAAGGGAGTTGGATCACCTTGAGACAGAAGTAAACAGTTGGCACTGCTACGTACTGGACAGATGCCACTGACGGCCAAGTAAATTAATGTTTAGGGTGCCCTCTGCCCTAAATTCAAAGAGCAGTTCTGCCAGCATTGGGCATATTGTGGATTTTTTTAGGGAATCCTGGGAAGCTAGCTCTCAACAGGAAGACCAGAACAGGAAACAGCTTGTAAGGAGAAGGGCAATTTAGGCAGATACCACAGGGCCTAATGTTCCAGGCTACTCTTTTTTGCTTCCCATTGCAGGAAACAAAGGAAGGTCAGCTCCAATTAAAGAGCCAGGGTCAGGGCAAACATCCACCTGTGAGGGCACAGTCTGGCAAGGAAATAATAATAGTGAATGATTAATGATTCCCAGCTTCCATGTATTTGCTGCATGGTTGGCTGGATGTTTTACACTTGTTTTATTTCTCACACTATTCTTTCCATTTCGCTGATGAAGAATCAGATTTAGGGAGGTTAAATATTTTCTCTATTGGGCCACTCAGCCAGAGACAAAGCCAAAATTTAAAGCTAGGATACTCCCCTGTCTAACCAGCCTGTGGCAAGAGCTAATGCAAGGTGTGGGGGAGAGAGGGGAAATGTCAGCAGGTGCTGGGCCCTGACCTTCACATTCATCAGCCCGTCTGTTTCACCACTGCTTTGGGAATAAAGTCAACAGGTGTAGAAGGGCAAAGACTTTGGTCTAAAGCCCAACCGCATCACCCCTAAGAGTGACCACGGAGTGAAAATATTATGACTGTGGTTTAAAATATACAAGTGGCCTTCATAGCCCTCCTAACTCAGATGTTCTTCCGTCAAGGGCCAGGACAAGGGGAGAACCAGAGAAGGGCATCTGCTCTGCTGAGGAGCCCTGGGAAGCTTAGAGTAAGACCGAGAGTGTGCACTGGGCTTGAAGTAGGAGTGCGGCTCGGCAGAGGCAGCGCAGCCAGGGACACACAGGCCTGACCCTGCCTCCTCCCTCCTTCCTCCAGAGCCCTGTGCCCCTGCACATGCCACTTAAGTACTTTGAGCTTTGACTTCGAAAATGCAGGTAAAATCGCAGCTCTCACTTTCTGAATACTATATTTACATTCCCTGCGGTGATCCTCATTGATTCCTTGAGGTCAGGGCTATTTTTAGCCTCTGAGCTTCCTTTACCTTCCAGATCTGTGGCACTCTTGTATGGAGGGCAACAATCGCAGCTGTCTGGGAGTAACGTGTTTTGCAGGGGAGATGGGCCAAGTTGGCAGAGAAAATCAAGACGTTTGTGGGGCAGAGAGACGTGAAGAGACAGTGCTTGTTCAAATCATACTTCAGAAAATTCATGCCTCTGTCATGTCGCCCGGATTTTTGGAGCCGTTTGGAAAGAGAGCCATGTATCATAGCCACACTCATAATAACCTCATGCTTTCATGTAGCCCTTTCCCACATGGCATCACACTTAATTTTTACAACCTTTAAGGCAAGATGGGAGAAACACAAAATGTGACTGTATGTTCTTAGGCAGGTCACTTCCCCGTCCTGGGTCTCTGCGCAGTGCCTCACACAATAAATAGTATCAATAACTGTTTAAAGAAATAACATAAAACACACGGAGGTGTTATTGGAATCAAATTGGGATAATGTGCAGCAAAATGCCTTGTAAGCTACATTTCACCCATAAATTTTGTGTCAAATTGGCTTCCATTAGGATGTGCTTTGTTTCTGGGAAGATCTTATTTGGGGTGAAAGAATCTGATATAGGGAGCAGTTTTCCTAAGATCTTGACAGGTTTTCATGTGTGCTAGATTTCAGGGCTAGTCTCCAGTCCCCAAAGACAGAAGGGAAAGGAAATTGAAGCACAAATGAGGAAACTGAGGTATACCTCCAGTTACAGGACTGGGTGTAGATTAAAAAAAAAAAAAAAGAAGAAGAAGAAGAAGAAAGAAAGAAAAGAAAGAAAGCAGATTGCTTAGGGCACCAGGTCTAATTACTGAATTACTCATCATTTGTCAGCTGAAGATCCTTAGTCTGTCTTCCCATGTTTCTGCCCCGAAAGGCTTCTGTGATGGATCATTAATTTGTTTGAGGCTCAATTCTCAACTCACCCCATTTTATCAGGCCACTCTACCACTGGGTTAGGCTGTATTTAGGCAAATGCCAAGCACATTGTTCCTGCTCTGAGCCAAGGCCCAGTCAGCAGCCTGTCTCTCTGGAAGGTGTCTACAGCAAGGGCTAAATTTACAGTTCCTCTCTGGGAGTCTTAAATAGTGCATGGTGGCCTTTTCATCTACCCATACGGCATTATTAATACCTCAGAGCTTAGGATCAGATGGATGGAAGTCTGTGAAACTGAAGGAGAAAAAAAACTTAGCTTCACAGAGCATCTGCTGGGTTCCCAGCACCATGCTAGCTATCTTCCATTTTCAGTGGGTATTTGCCTCGTTTGCTGGCTCCCCAACCTCTTTTGAATACTCTTCTTCTTGAGTCCTTCACCTCATGGTAGAAGTTAGAAAACTCTCTTCCATAACTTCTTCCACAGCCAGGGCACAGATATGTGACCTAGGGTCCAGCAATCAGAAGCATCCCATGCTGCTACCCCCCCCCCTCCGTAAGAAATCAATTCTGAGATGAGCAAATGTGAGACCGAGGCAGTAGAGGCAACCTTGACTTCCTGGCCTAGGGATATCCTTTATGCTGGCTGGATAGTGGCTGTAATAAAACTGAACTGGAAGCACAGAGGAGGTGTTAACTGCAGCATCTGGTACTTAGTGGTAGGCGTCACAGCTATGGTTTTCTCATCAGACTAGTTCTTCAGCATGGTTTTGGGCACGGAGCTTAGCCTCAAATCTGGTTTTCTGGACATTCAGTCATTCTGTGAGCCACCAAGTTTCCTTTAATAAATTCTCTTTGTGCTTAATCAGCTAGTCAGTTTCTGTTGCTAGCAACTTAGAATGGACATCCATCCATTAATTCAGTTGGTTCCCACATATCCTAATAGGAAGGCATTACTGTCCCCATCTTCACTCCTAGAATGCCTCAGAGGTTACAGAAATCACCCGAGCTTCCACAGCCAGGGATCTATCCACGTCCATGTCTGGTTACCTTAATTTAATCTAGTTGCTTCTTCTCTTAGGACCTAAGAGTTTTTAACCTCTAAAAGGAGAAATTTGGGCCAGATAATGTAAAATATCTCCAAATCTTACATGATATAACTTTGTTTAGATATTTCTATCTGGATTTTTGAGGGCTGAGGAAGGACTGCTGAACAAAGAAATTGTTAAAGCCAACACCAGAATTCATGAATTTGTGAATCATAAAGATAACAATCCTCCTGGAATATACTCATCACAAGGCAACCTCTGTTCCAGTTCAGGCTCAGACACCAATCAGTGAGCAGAGCAGGAATAGCGAGATGAGCCACGGCCTCAGGTCATGGCCACTCTGCAGCGGCAACTGAGGTTATTTGGGCCTGGAAGAGAGGAAATGGAGAAATGCTGTGGATCACGAGACGACCTCCTCTCTCTTTGTGGCAAGAACAGACTAGGAAGGAGTGCTTCATACTCCCACAGGCAGGCTTCAGCTGGAGATCAGGACAGTTGATCGTTTCTGACCAGCTGGTTGGTAAACATTGAGTGTGTTGCTAGGCAATCATTGAGATAACCTGGGTTCAAATCCTGTCTCCTCCTTTGTGACCTTGGGCAAGTCCCTTAACCTCTCTGTGCCTCCAAACTGGGGGCTCAGCAGCACCTCACAGTTATAAGGATTTCATGAGTTAATGCAGAGAAAGTGCTGAGCAGAAAAGCAGCTGCAACAGTGCCTTCCATTTCTTTACCTGTCCTTCCTTTGCCTACACATCCTAAGTGCTGAGGAATTCTCATTGAACCAAAGGCTGCATGAGTGATTATAGTTCCTCAGAAGAGTCATCAATGTCTTCACCTTTGCTCTTTCAAACATATCTAATTCTCTGAAATTAGCAAATCCAAAAATGCAAGATAATGCAAAACAGATGATGTAAACTTCAGAAAACGGTGGCTCGGAGATGAAGGAAGGCTACATTAGAGCAGCTGTTTATTGGGTCCATTAGCGGAGGCGGACGGCATGACAGAATTTAGGAGCAGTAGAAGCACTGGGGTTTCAGGAGAACTCTGAAAGCAGATGGTAAGTGGATGAATCCGTGAAAGACAGCAAAGCTATCTACAGAGTGGCAGTGCTCAGCAGGGGCAGCTGCGGCAGACAGGCTGTCACTGGGACTCTGGGAAAGGAAGGCACACCCGGCTGCAGAGAAGGCCCAGGAAGCAAGAGCGAAGGAAAGGCAGGAGGGCTCGGTTTCTGACTGCTGACCAAGCACACAGCGTATATATAAAGAGCAAGGCACCAGGTCAGTGCAGGGAATTCCAGTCCAATATTTGATGTTGCTTTGCTCTGTGCCTTAAAAGTCTTTTGCCCTCTTAGGCTTCTCTGTCTGCATTTGTAAGTAAGAAGAGATGATCCAAATATTCTCTAAAGGCTTGTTTTCCAGCCCCTGTGAAAAATCATCTTGCTTTTGTGTGATAATGCTAAGAAAGATATTTTCTATTTCCACCTCAGTATGTTTCTAGTACTCTGTTCACCTGGATTTAGCAAGTCTCCTTTTTGAAAATTAAAATTAAGAAGGAAGAGGAAGAGAGAAAGGAAGGAAGAGAGGGAGGGAGGGTTGGTTTAAAGGGCAATCAGGCATTCATATTTCAGATTATTTTCCTATCATCCCTTATCTGAAATCGATTACATCGAGAGACCTGGCTGTGGATTAGAGGCAATTTGGGAGTGTGCTGCACTTGAAGAGTGGGAAAGAATTTGATGAGTTAATGCAGTGAGAAGCTTAGGACAGTATTCATTCATTCTTTCCTTACACAAATCTGTTTTGAGCACTTACAGCTCTAAGGGTTCAGTTGAGTTCAGGTAGAAGAATGGGCGAAAACAGAACAGCTGAAAAGCATTAGCCTCATAGGCATATGGATTTTAATGTAATTAAAGAGGAATAATAGCTTGAAAGTGGGATTAAAGAGAAAGGCGAGTGCTGCCCTCTTGCATTCTTTACTCCATCTTTGTCTCTCCATGCATTCATTCTGCAAGTACTTATTGAAACCCTGCTGTAAGTAGGGTCAATATACTCAGTATATGGAGTATGAGCACAGTTCCAGAGATAAAACACGGAGTAAGAAGTCCTTGCACCTTGTGGAGCCTTTATTCTCGTAGAACAGACCAATGTTAAGACTCTAAGCACATAGCTGATTACTTAACATTGTGGTGAAGGGGAAACATGAGGTGCTAAGAAAACATACAGTGGGGGAGACCTGACCTAACCTGGAGCATCAGGAAAGGACTTTCTGAGCTGAGCTCTGAAGCTCTGACTTGAGCTGAGCTCTGAAGAATGAGGAAGAGTTAACAGGATGGGGACAAGAAGGAGAGGGACGTGGGCAGAGAAGATGCTGATGGAGAAGGTAGAAGCATGTTCCAGGGAGAGGGAAGGCCACAGGGCAACTGTTTCTGGGGAGAGACGAGTCTCCAAGTGGGAGGCACAGACCCTTCCACGTGCCTCGTATGTGTACTGGGAATCCAGTGTTGGCCTGTCCCCTCCTCCCTGTTCTCACGTGGGAAGTTTATCCCCAGAGACTGCCTTCACTGTCAGCTCCTCCAGGCTGCCCTCCCTGCATTCCCCTGTCCTGCGGCCAGCAAGCCCTCCTCCTCCTCCGTGCTCCCCTCTGCTCCTCTCCTTCCCATGTAACTGTCAGTTTGTAAGTCTGTGTTCCCCACTCAACTGTGAGTCCTTATGGACAGAGACCGAGTGTGGTTTATCTCCGTGTCCCCACTGCCGGGCACAAGGACGGGTACCAAGTGCTTGTGGAAGGAACCCAACACAGTGTGGATTACTTTTCGACCGCTGGTACAAAACTTAGAGGTAGAAAGGCTCTCAGACTTTATCTTGTTCAACCTCCTCATTTTGCCAGTGAAGAGACTGACACGGAGCCAAAACAAATCACTCAGGGTCTTGCATCTGATAGGTGTTAAAGCCAAAATCAGAGCACCAGTCATCTTTTTCCTAATCCATTGCTCTTTCTCCCACAGCCTGACTTGTTGATCAAGCTGTCACTAAGTAATGTAGACACCTCCTATAACTGGTGTGCACCTCCTGTACATTCATACAGCAAATGTTAACTGACTGCCTCTTGGGGTCATGCCCTGTGCCTAGGCTAAGGAATCAGAGCATGAGTGTTCACTTCTCAGTACGGTCAGTGCCTGCGGGACAAATGAGAACTCCTGCCTAAAACAAGCGGACAACTTTAATGACTGAGAAAGCGGACTTCTGAGACACGGAAGAGTGAGAAAGAGGAACAGAGGAGGCAGATTTTAAGCTAAACATGGAGGGCTCAGCTTCTCTAGGGAAGAGAGCGATGGTCCTCCAGGATAGAACATGAGCAAAGGTTCAGAGGAAGCATATCTTCTCATATGTTCAGGGTCATGATAAGAATTAGCTGGCGTTTATCGAGCACTTTCTGTGCACAGGCATTATTTTGAAATAACCATATGTGCACCAACCTACTGAATTCTCACAACCTCCATTTTCCAAATGAGAAAACTAAGGCACACAGAGGTTAAGTTACCTCCTGAGATCACACAGCTAATTAGTGATAGAGAAAGAATTGGAACCAGGCAGACCAGTTCCAGAGCCTTTGCTCTTAATATTTTGCTCTACCGGAGTTCCCGTCGTGGCACAGCAGAAATGAATCCGACTAGGAACCATGAGGTTTCAGGTTCCATCCCTGGCCTTGCTCAGTGGGTTAAGGATCTGGCATTGCTGTGAGCTGTGGTGTAGGTTGCAGACGCGGCTCGATCTGGCGTTGCTGCGGCTGTGGTGTAGGCCAGCAGCTATAGCTCTGGTTCGACCCCTAGCCTGGGAACCTCCATATGCCATGGGTGCAGCCCTAAAAACTAAAAATAAAAAAAATTTTTTTTTGCCCTACTAACTCTTTACATTGCCTCTTGACAGGAAGGGTCTGTGTGACACCTCTTGGGAACACTTGGCAATGTATAATTAAGGCAGATTTGGGAAAAGAAAGCTGTTGAGTTTTGATGTTCTTGTGGGGGGGTTTGCTTTTTGTTTTTTTTTGTTTTTTGGGGTTTTTTGTTTGTTTGTTTGTGCCATTAGCTATGTAGGTACCAGGTACCAGGCTAAGCTCTCTCATACAATTACTCATTCTTACTTAATGCTGACAGCCTATGAAGTAAGTAATGTTATCATTTGTGTGTGTGGATCTAAGGCCTGTAGCAGCCCCATGGCATAATTAAGGTTTAATGAAGGAGCTTGCATGTCCACCTTGGGGCAGGAAATAGAGGAGGTTGCAAAGAAAGGCAGACTGACTGAGAAAGGGACAGCATCTTGTAACTGAGTGAGACTTGGGTCTGAGTGTACCTGGGGTTCTAAATCTGGTCTGTCAGTTGCTACCAGAGTGGTTTGAGGTTAATGCTTTCACCTCTTCTTTGAGCCTCAGTTTCCACATCTATAAAATTGTGGGGGTTCAACTATATCATTTATAGGAATTCTTCCTCTGATAGCCTATGAAGTGAGGTAAACTCTGAAGCCTTCACAATTTTAGTTAGACCTTGTCCTGCTTATATCTTAGCTATAAGGAGTTCTCGAGTAGTACCTGCGTGAATTAATCAATGATGGATGGATAGATGGATAGATGGATGGATGGTAGGAAAATCTCTGCTTAGCTTTGAAAAATCTCAACTCTAGCATCACATCCCCTGTGAAGATTCCTGTGACCCCACCCTAACTAGTTAACTCAGCTGCCCCGCTCTCCTCTGTGTTCTCAGCTGGCCATCCCATCTCCTCTCTGAGTTTCCCTTCATTCTGGCATTTATCATGCTGTTACCTTGACTGCCTCTACTTGGCACACTGTGAGTTCACTGAGGCAGGCCAGTGCTTTGTCTGCAATTGTATTCTCAGTGACTGTCACAGGATCTGGCACATGGTATTGTGCAAGCAGCTTCCCATCCAGGGTAGGAGACTAGGCTTGACACCATCTAACCCTTGCTGCTCTGACATGCTGTTGTTTCATGGCTCTGTGTCTCAGAATAGCTTTATGAACCCAAGAAACCTTCTCTGACCCTCGGCCCAGCCTCTACCAGGGTTAAACACACACACACACACACACAGCCAGCTCAGGCTGCCATAACCCTTTGTGCTCCCCTTCATTTCAGCAATAATCACATGGTGCTGCTTATTTCCAGCTCTGTCTCCCTGACTGGACTGAGAGCTGCTCTAGGGCAGGGACCACATCTATTTGTGATGCTCTGGCACATGGCACAGTGCCAGAAACAGAGTATATGTGAGCATGTGTTCCTGTGTCTTGGAGCACGCCTCAATGGAAGTGTATGTGGAGGCTCGAGGAGCCCCAGGTTTCTCCACGATGGAACCACACTACCTTTAAATAACCACATCTGTCCTGAGAGATATGCGCCCATCACGTTTCTCTGAGTAGCTTAGAGTGTTGTCTTGATGTAATATTGCTAACTGCATTCTGGGGAACAAAAACAGAGATAACTGAAGCCACCTGCAGCTTTCAGAGAGCAAGACCTTGTCTATGGTCTATAATTTTTTGTTTGTTTATTTTTGCCCCCTCCCCCACACACATACTACGTTGTAAGCTCTATGAGAGCAGGGACCTCATCAGTCTTGTTTGCCATTGATTCCCTAACACATAGCCCGGTTTTGTGTACCCAGGAGATACTCTATATGGGTTTGTTGACTGTTCAAGAGTAAAGACGGTGCTCCTAAAATTCCATGAAACACAATGGAATTGTTTTCAATGGGCCTCCTTATTCCTGCATATTTTTCCATAAGCAGAGGAAATAACTAAGATTAAGAGGAAGAAATAATGCTTAGATCATTTAAATGAAAGGATTAAAACATCCAGATAAAATCCAGATCTCTAATAGGCATATTCATATCTAACACTATCTAGTTGCCAGTTATGTAGTAAGTTCTTTATGTATATAATCTTTTATCCTTACAAAAGCCTGGCCTGCTAGTTGATATTCTCCCCTACTTTACCCATATGGAAACTGAGGCTGAGAAGTTCAAGTAATTTGTTCAAGGTTGCACAGCTGTTAGTAAATGATGAAGCTGAAATTCAAATGTGAATTGAATATAACCCCTAAGTTTTCTTCTCACCACTCTTCCACCCTCTATCTACCCACCATGGGCATGAGTCCATGGATCTTGGGCTTCATCTAAATCCTGGGAATGCAGCATTGAATTGGGCACAGCTTCCCAGTATAAGAGAAAGATTTATGATGTGAAGAGTGGAGCTGACATTTGTTGAACATCTACTTATATGCCAGACACTGTTCTAGATTCTCTACCCAAGTTATCTCTTTTAATCCCCACAACTTCCCTTTAACAGTTTGATTGCTATCCCATTTAATTGATGAAGAAACTCAAAATTTGAGAGATTAAGTGCCCAGAGTCACTCAGCAGGTGAGCTATGAATCCAGAACTAAAATCCAGACCAATCTGGCCCTAAAATCATGTGCTCCCAGCATGCCAGAGTCTTCTGTGACTAATCCAGTATCTGACTTTAAGACCACTGAAGGAATGGGGTGTTTCTGTGATGAGCCCTTCTGTAGGCTCGGGCATCTCCTCAGTATCTCTTTCCCTGATACAAACACCTGCTTTCCCTTGGGCAAAGGGCAGGGGATATATCAGCCTTGGAGTTTATAATGGCAAATGTCGGATTTCACTGTGCAAATAGGTCTATAATTGCTTAGTTTAGAAACATGCCGTGTCAGTTTTATAGAACAGTGATCTGATTGTCTCCAGAAGGCCCAGGCAGACACCTGCAGGAGCAAGAGAAAAAGGCGCCAGACAGTGGGATGAAGCCAGGCCCAGAGACACAGACCCTTCTGGCTCCTCCCTCCTTCTCCTTCTGAGGGCCCTGACATTGTAGGATTTTGACAGCTTGCTGTTTAGAATCAGACAGACCCCGCTTCAAATCCCCATCCTGCCGTCTCTGAGATGTATGACTTTGGGCAAGGATAAAACAATCTTGTGTACTGTTCTGAGGATTAAATGAGGTAACAGGAACAAATCCCATGGTACGAGTTTCAGCATCCCACCATTAGCGCTGCAGTCACATGGACATCATTAGCTGCATTTCTGTAGCCCAGTGACCCTGCCTGTTGTAGCAGTAAGTCCATTGTTGTACAATGTTCCTCTAGCTCAGATAGTTGCTGGAATCTTCAAGGAGGCTTACAGATGTTTGTACACTCCTCCTGGTTGTCAGTGGCCACCACACAGGCTAAGCTGCAACTTCATGGTTCTAGGCCTCAGTCTAGCGGAGAGCTGCTCGCGTCTAGCTGGCACTTTATTCCTTTGAATACTGTCTTTATCGTTGCCTTTATCTTCAGAGCTGAACATCTATGACCTATTGAAATGAAGGTCCGTGAAAGTCAAAAATAAAATGAAATGCCACTCCTGTATCCCAATGCCAGAAATTAACTCCCCACAGAAAAATACTCCCATGAGGAGCCGCCTTTGTTATGTTCATTTCAGGGGTATCCTGAAACACCTTGTGCTCCAAGGCAGTATGAGTTTAGTGATATACCTCTTTTGATTCACACACAGAGCTATTAATCCATGTCACATACTCAGGCTGCCAAAGTATCTGATATTGGCTGGGCTAGGAGCCTGCGCCCTCGGATGTTCAGGGTCCATGGGTGCTTCTTCCTGCTGGATTCTTCCTCACTTTTGGACAAGTTCTCTCTGAAGCCTTTTATTGAGCCTCTACAGTAACTTCATCAGCCTCTCTCCTTTTTCCCCCCCTTTTTCTGCCTGTCTCCTCCCCCCCCCCACACACTTATATACACACCTGTCTCAATTTATCAAATGTGTCTGTGTATTTGTCAGAATACCTAAAAAGGGCTCAAGCTGTAAGTTTGGGGTCTTAGTTTTGCCCACCTCAAAAGCCCTATGTAACTCCAGCAGCACTTACCCCTTCTTACTTTCTAAGATGGAAAGAGCAGTTGAATCTGAGACCTGGAATAAACAGTGGTTAAGAGCCAGTTGACCTTTGGTGTGGCTGCCTTCTTTTCAAAAGTGTGTGGCTACCAGCAGCCATTGGAAGTAACCCTTGGGGGTGGAGAACAGGGCAGCTTTCCCAGATTCCCTCATCACAAACACCTTCTCCAAGGTCAGGTTCCACCAAGCCCAGCTGCCTGTTACATGGTAAGTGCTCTGCCAGTGCCTGTCCCCTAAGAGGCATTTAATGAATGTAACCAGCTCTCATTCCCCTAAAAGCTGCTTGGAGGCTCCAAAAGGTGTGTTCCATTCTATTAACAGCTAGAGGTAGAAAAATGATCTGTCTCTGGACTGTTCACTTCCGCTCACCAACTGCACTTTGAGCTCATCACTTGAACTTGATTGTCAATTTTCTCAACTCTTACATGAGGGCCAGCAATCCCTGTCCTCCTTCCCTCGCAGAGTCACTGTGATCATCAAAGAGAGTGCTTAGAAGACTGTAGAGAGACGAGGTCAGAGTTTCCTGACCTCATCACTGTTGACATTTGGGGCCAGATAATATTTGGTGAGGGGAGCCGTCCTGGGCATTGTAGGTTTAGGAGCACCATGGCCTCTACTCGACGCCTTTCCCCTAAGTTGTGACAACTGGAAATTGCTCCAGATATTGTCAAGGTCCCCGAAGGGTTAAAATTCTCTCTGGTTGGTCAAGGGGATTATTATTAATGCTACTATTGAATTAAAGCCCAAAGCTGAGCGCCCCTTTGAAGAATGAGGGCTTAATTGAAGGCAGAGCAGGGCCACCCTAAGAAATACAGAAGCCGGTTTGCCCAGTCTTGGCTGCGTCACTGAGGCATTCTGTTAGGTCAGGGACAGGAAGATGGTGGAAGGGCAGCCAGTGCTCAGCTCTGCCATAGGCTCCAAAGACCAGATCAACAACCAGCCTAATCTGAGCAGAGCCCCTGCCTTCCTTCCCCCTCCTGGAGGCCCCATTCTTGAGCTTTTAATTTGTTTTCACAGCGGTTTGAACAAATTGAATTTGTTAATTAAAGTGGTAAAATGAAATGCTGAGCATTATTGACTAGATGCTAATGCCATTAACGGGACCGAAGGAGAGGGACCCAGGCTGTCAATCGACACACAAATCAGATCAGCAGAGGCCACAGTACAGACTGCGCCTGAAGGCTGAAGGGACAGACCTATTTATGTGTTATGTGATTTCATCTTTATCAGTCAGGATCTGTAATTGCCAAGACATTCTTTTAGCAAACAGTTAACTCCTTTGTGCCAAGGCTTGTTCTGGGTGTTAAGGATATTGACGAATCACACAAAACCCCAGCCTCAGGAATCTCAGGGTCTGGTGAGGGGAAGACATAGAAAGATGTCGCTGTGGCATAGCAGAGGGGCCAACAGTTCAAGTTCTGGAGGCAGGACACCTGCAGTTCAGATCCAGACTTGGCCTCTGACAGTCAGGGTATGGTACTATGTCTTCGGTTTATTTTTCTATAAAAGGGGAGTGATGATAACAGTACGTGTTTCATAAGGGCTTCCATAGGGATTAATGTGATAATTCAGGTTAAATACTTAATGCAGTGCATGGCACAGGGTAAATGTTCAGTAACAGCCATCACATACTTATTAACAAATATTACTATAAAGTTAAATGCAGACTTGGGGAACAGCAGAGGAAAGGGGGATCAGATCTGCTTCGAGGAGATTAAGGAGTCTTTGGTGTGACATTTGGAGTCTGGCATTCTAGAAGGAGGAAGGGGAGAAGGGCCTCAGAGAAAAGAGTACATGCAAGGTTACATACATATACAACCGCCCAGTTTCGCCTGGAATGGTAGAAGTCTGTGGGAACAGCCAGAGGCAAGGTTTGAATGATACCTGAATCGCATTCCCACTTCAGGCCTTCACGGATGCTGGGTGCCGTGCTTGGACTGCTCCCCAAACTCCTTGTCTTTTTCATTCTCAGCTCAAGTGGCAGCTCCTCAGAGAAGCCGTCCCCAACTACCTATTCTAAAGTAGGTGATCCGATTCTCTAATAGGATCCAGTTTTTTCCCCTTAACAGAACTTGTCACAATTTATAATTACTTATTTTATCTGCTTGTTTATTTAATGAAACTCTGTCTCTTGCTAGGCTATAACTTTATCATGGTAGAGACTGTGGTTTTTGGGTTTTTGTTGTTGTTTTTTTTTCCACCACTGGATACTCAATCTCCAGCATACCACAAGGTCTGGCACATACAGATATTATTGTTTGTTGAATGGATGAGTGAGTGTGGTACCAAAAATAGGTCGTAAGGCATGAGTGCTTTGGCTTGCATACGACTCAATCACTTTGGTCAATAACATATACATATTGATGAGTCATTTACGAATCAAAAGGGGGACTAGTACTTGTTCAACACATGCTATGAGCCATGCACTTTAAACGCATTATTCCCAATTCCTCCAATAACCTTAGCAGGTGGATATTATAGTTGAGTTTTAGGAATGAGGAAATTGACGCTCAGAGAAGTGAGGTTGCTTACCCAGAGACACCATGCTGATAAGTGGCAGGACTGCAGTTAAAACCCAGGTGTGTTTGCCTCCTACACCAGTGCTCTGGAAAGCCTAAGGGTTGAGAAATGTCACCAAGAGACTAAGAACCCAAAGCAGTGAGGGCTGTGGAAGATCACAGTAGTGACTGTCTGGGCAGGAGCCCCACAGTCATGTGGTTAAACTTTTTCAGCAGTTCCTGCTCTTGGAGTCTGACAAACCCAATTTGACTATTGAAAATGTAAGCTATGTAATTAGGTAATAATAAGGTGAAGTCTGATTTTATTCATTTATTTAATTTCCATCAAAGTCTTCAAAAGTGATTTATTGATTACAAAAGAAAAAAAAAAGAGAGAAAGGAAAAACCACTTCTAAATGTCAAATGCTTGCAGGCAACTTAACAGATGCTGGGCTCTGGGGTAGCTGTTAGCGAATGTCATGGAGAGACGGGCCCGTAATCATAATGTGGGGGTTGGTAACTTCCTTAGTTTTTAAAGGGATACCACAAAGTAACAATGCTAGCAACAAAGGGGAAAAAAAAAATCTATGAATCGAACTGAGTAATAATTAAAGTGAATCACAAAAGGTCTGATTTTATTATGATAGCTATAAAGCCATGCAGTGAAGCTGGTGTTGATACAAATAATTGTAATAATAATTTTAAAATTAAAAGAATCACGGAGTTCCCGTCGTGGTGCAGTGGTTAACGAATCCAACTAGGAACCATGAGGTTGCGAGTTCGATCCCTGACCTAGCTCACTGGGTTAAGGATCCAGCGTTGCTGTGAGCTGTGGTGTAAGTTGCAGACGCGGCTGGGATCCCACGTTGCTGTGGCTCTGGTGTACGCTGGCGGCTACAGCTTCGATTCGACCCCTAGCATGGGAACCTCCATATGCTGCAGGAAGCAACCCTAGAAAAGGCCAAAAGACAAAAAAATTAAAAAATAAAAAATAAACGAAATTAAAAGAATCATTCTCACTTATTCAGCTGAGTGTCAGCTTATCATCTGACTCCAAGGCTAATAATCTCACTTCTCCTATTCTTCAGTTGTGGCACTTTGAAGAAGATGAACCTCCCTGAGGCTAATATTCTAACAATATTATATATTATATATAATATTATATATATATTATATATAATATTTTAACAGCTCTAGCAAAGTGTGTAGACTGGGAACTGGAGGCTTAGGTTCAGGTCCTACATCTGCTAGAGTTACTTCAAGGCTTGTGGAAAATCAGTTCTTGCTCTGGGCCTTGCTTTACTGCATCTGTGGAGGAAGGAGGTTGGACTGTATGCTTGCTAAGACCTCTTCGCATTTGTGGTATTTTGCATTTTCAAGATATAAAGCTCTATCCAGATGTAAAAGCCAGATGTAAAAGATGCTAAATTTTGTGGTCATCATTAAGGGAGATGCCCAACGACCTTTGCGATTTTAATTCAGAGCAGATTTCCCAAGTTTTTCCATGAACTTGCTGAAGAACCTTGGGAAAATCACTTAAGCTGAGACTGAGTTTCCTTATCTATAAAAAAGGAGTAATTTTGTTCCTTTAGCATAGTTTTCTGAGACTATAATAAGATGAATAAAGGAAGAAGTTCTTTGCAAACAAACTTGAAATGCCTTTTCACTGTTATTTGCAAATAAAAAAAACTAGGCTGATTCATTCTCCCCATGTAGCCCAGCCAAAAAGGTGTCATAGCCAGATTGGGAGTGGTTACTTCAACACCAGCAAGTTCTTAAACCATCCTTGAGGACTCGAATTTGCTTTGGTGTCAGAATAGCACACCAGATTACAGTTCTCTCAAGCTGTGTAGGGCTGAGGGAACTGGGAGGCCCCTTGAGCCTACCACTCAGACAGCACTCCTACCACAAGCTGGCCTCTAGCTGGCTTTTCAAGGCTCTTTGGGGCTCAAATAAGCTCTCTGGGAAGCTTAGCCAGGCCTGTGGATTTCGTCATAAAGGGTGACTTCCCAAAAGAGCATACTGAGGAGAAGAAAGATATCGAGCAACTGCAGAAAGGCAAATGCTCTCACTTTACCAAAAGAGGAAATAGCTTTCTTTTGTAAGACCAAAAAACGTAACTGTACTCCTGGGTGTAGGCTTTGAGGAGCTCAAAGTATTATTCCTCTACTCCCTATCCAAAATCAGACCAACCGAGAGATGGATTCGAGAGTCAGATAAATAAGCACTTATATAAGCTACATTGGAAAACATGGCTGAAGAGGATGGCAACAAATACTGAGTGTCAGGGACACAGCCCCCTCTCCAGTCACAGGCGGCAGAGGGGCAGAATTAGATGTATACTATCTGTAGACGGGCTCAAATCCAGAGAGATAGGGAGCACGAGTCGAGCCTCAACTGCTAGTTCTCCCCCTGTCAGCGCTGGATAGGTTACTCCTGCTCCCCCGGGCAGACGCCAGTAAGGTAAGAGATGTAAGAGCTGAGGTGAGGTGGGATGGGGAGGCAGGATGTTATTCTAATAGGGCTTCTTCCATGTTGAAACATAGCCATGGCCAATTGGACAATGGAGACACTGGAGTGTCATTTTGTTTTTTTAGATAAATTTCATTCTTTATTTTTAATTTCAAATATTATACTCTTTTATGCCTATATACTACGTAAGAGAAAAAGAGAAACCAATACATATTTATAATAATTTGTAGTTGCTAAAATTGAAATTAATCCTGGTCATAATGCAATAGGAAAATATTTTTCAATGTCTTGTATACATTTGCATCTTACAATGCATTTTATTCATGTTGCTTTTGCTTATGGTTGTAATAGCATTATTATGCAACCCTGTCAGTAAATTTCCATGTTGTAAATGCCATTAATTAAAATCAATACATAACCTCTTGAATCTACCAAGCCCATATTTAGAAAAGTCAAATCCTGATGTTGACTTAAACAAGTTTTAAACAAGTTATTAAAGAGAATTTATGTCTGCATCATGAGATTTTTTAATTTATTTTAAAGAGAGAAAGATATTAATTTCAAGAAAGGTAAGCTCAACTTTGCAACCTAGTTGTCTCACTGTAAATGGCATTTATGGCTGAGTAATATTCCATTTTATATATATCACCTCTTCTTTATCTATTCATCTGTCAGTGGACATTTAGGTTGCTTCCATACCTTGGCTATTGTAGATAATACCACAGTGAACATTGGGTGCATGTATCTTTTCAAATTAGAATGTTTTCCATATATATGCCTAGGAGTTGGATTGCAGGATCATAAGCAGTAGTTCTATTTTTACTTTTTTAAGGAACCGCCGTACTGTTCTCCATAGTGGCTGCACCAATTTACATTCCCACCACCAGTAAAGGAGGGTTCCTTTTTCTCCACACCCTCTTCAACATTTATTGTTTGCAGACTTTTTAATGATGGCTAATCTGACTGGAGAGATATTGGAGTGTTTTGAGCAAAACATTGACAGAGTGAAATTCATGTTTTGAAAACAGCAATCTAGGACATGAATGGAAGATAAATTTGGATCCAAAGTGTAGTGGATATTGGTATAATTTCATGACTTCATAACTGCACAGGAGACTGTAAACCAAAATTGATGAATTAATCCAATAATATTGACTCATTTGACCTCTCAGAACTTAGTATATTCAACTTCTTTATTGAACAAATGAATGAATGAACAATTGAAGTCACGATATGGAAGGTTTGCTTTTAGAGACAAGGTGCAAGGTTCAGTGATTTAGATAAGCATACCCAAGATATGATCATGAAGTGGAAAACAGAAAGGTGGCCAATAGAAGAGAAGAAAAAGTTGAGGTATCAAAAAACTTGGAGCCAGGAACTGAGTAGAACAAAATGAAACTAAATTTTAAAGGCTGAGACTCAGAACTAAGGCAGTGGCCATGGGAGTGGAGACAAGTGAGACAATCTGAAGGATTCTTTGGAGACTGGTTGTGGGGATAAAGGTGACCAAAGTACCCCAGAGGTCTCCAAAGTGTCTGGCTTAAGTAACTGGGTGGATGGTGATGCCCTTTACTGGGATAAAGGACACTAGAGGAAAAGTCTTCTCATTCCATTAGCCTATGTCCAAGGTGAACATATAATTTATCCTGCAAATGTCACTTTTCAGAGTGAAAGGTGTAACCATTCATAATTGCATTGAAATAACAGGTATACATTCTGGGACATGTGGTCACTTGACCGCACTGTCCTGATCAGCGCAGGCTCCGTTTCATCAATGCTGTCCCTTACTAAGCCCCTGGCATCCCTCCTGATGACTGACGCCCCACCTGGCATGACGGCTGAGTGTCCTCAACCCATCCTCTCCTCTCTACTGAAAGCTGTGTCTCTCAGCCAGCCCCTAGACACATACATTATTGAATTATTCAGCCTAGGATCTCTAGGGATGTGGAACCTATTCTTAATCCTCTACCATTAGGTAAACATTAGGGAAAAGAAAGAAAATTAAGCCTTTCCGCAGCTCCCCAGGGGCACTTACCAAAATAGGCTACCTCGTCAAAACAGCATTTAACTAGATGGGTGAGCAACATCAACAGGGAACCTGGGGAGAGAGGCAAGGGCTCCTGCTGAGAAAGCAGCTAGGGGAACCAAGAAGATGCAAATCAGCCTTCAGGCCTGGGACTCTGAGGGCAGAGCTTAACAGTGGAAAGGACAGCCCCCCAACCCCACACAGGGCCAACAGCTCCCCTGTGTTAAGTGGAGATGATTGGAACAAAATAGCAATAATAGTAAATATGTGTAATACTTTATAGTTTCCAAAGCAGTTTCCCATCTGGTGTTTAGTTTTGATCTTTAGCAGAAGCCTGAGAGAGAAACAGGAAAAGAATTACCATCCCCATTTAATGAAAATGGAGCCTAAGTGTCAGAGATGTGAAGTTACTTGCCTGTGGTCACACAGGGCTGCCTCTTATTAGCACATAGGGCTAGTTGTAGCAATGGGGTTCTCCGGACTCAAGATGACATGGGTGATGCTCTGAGGAAGAGAGAGTAGACTTGTTCTTTGCGTTCCCGCCAGCAATCAGGTCTGATGGGTAAAAGGATAGTAAGCAGATTCTAACAATAAAGGAAGAAGTTATCTCTCTGCTAGTGATATGAGCAATCATAGAATATATTGAGCTTCCTGTCTCTGGATGAGTTTAAGCAGAAGTTGGATAACAGTTGTATTTTATTTCATTTCATTTTTGTCTTTTTGTCTCTCTATGGCCATACCTGCGGCATATGGGGGTTCCCAGGCTAGGGGTCCAGTTGGAGCTGCAGCTGCCAGCCTACACCACAGCCACAGCAACGCAGGATCTGAGCTGCATCTGTGACCCACACCACAGCCCATGGCAACACCAGCTCCTTAACCCACTGAGCGAGGCCAGGGATTGAACCTGTGTCCTCATGGATGTTAGTCAGGTTCATTAACCGCTGAGCCACAATGGGAACTCCAAGGATAACAGTTATATTTTAGAAGAAATTAAATAAGAGGTTAAACTAATGGTCTCTAAGACTTTCTATTTCCTAAGTATTTTTTGAACATTTGATAAATGCCACATGTATATGTAAGTGTACACACATACAGATATAAATACAGATATATTTCATTTTCCAAAAAACCTTGTTAAGTTAGAGATTCTGTCTAAATCTATTTTACACAAAGAAT